>NC_081404.1:12082577-12382577 GCF_030684315.1 Stegostoma tigrinum | reverse complement strand
ATTTCCTGGTTGGAAAGTTTGACAGCAATGAAGATATTAGTTTACCTCTTCCACATGACACACGAGCATATGAAACTGGCTGCAATGAAATTGAGTAGCTCTGAATAATTCAAGCACCACCTGATTAAAATTAATCTATCTGACAATTTTTTTTTAAATCTTGCAAATGCAGCAACAGCACAAAACTCTGGCCACCTTAAATTTATTTGGTTGACAAGTTGTACCAGTTCCAACCTGAGCCTGCTTATTAGTTGTAAGATAACAAGGTGTGGAGCTGGATGAACACAGCAGGCTGAGCAGGAAAGCTGATGTTTCGGGCCTTGACCCTTCTTCAGAAAATGAAGAATGTTTTCTGAAGGAGGAGGAATTTCTTCCGAGGGTTGTGAATCTGTGGAATTCTTCGTCATAGAGGGCTGTTGAGGCTTGGTCATCAAGTACATTTTAAGGCTGAGATGGACAGATTTTTAATCAGTAAGGAAATCGAGGGTTATGAGGAAAAGTCAAGTTGTGTATTATCAAGTCAACCATGATCTCATTGATAGAACTCAGTGGACTGAATGGCCTACTTCTGCTCTTGCTTTATTGCCTTTGCTTGGATAGAATTTATTGTAATAAGCATTGTGTCTAAATGAACCAATATCTAGTTGCAAATGGGAAGAATTATGTGACTGCATTCATGTCCTTGTCTAAACTTGTTGCCAGTAATTCCTGTAATCACAGTTTGGGGTTAGCAGTTGTTATTCTGATCTTTTCTGTGTTTTTAAACCTAAAAAGGCATTATTTGCACCCATTTCAGTTATCCCACAAACTTCTTTTGCATTCTCCAGAACTTATTTACTCACCTTTCTGGAGAGATTAATTATGGATAAAATTTGCAAGAGAGGTGGAATTCCTCTCTGCACCTACTCCACCTTATCCAAAAAAGGAAAATCTCTCAAATACTGTTCCACTTGAACATTTCAGCATTGAGGGTGGATGCTGCCTTTATGTTTGATTCCTACATTCCTGTTGTGCAGGGAAGATTGAAGTTACTCTGGACTTATTGAAAGCCCCCACGAAGTGATGATTGCTGGTGCATTACTGTCATATCATTCGTGAGTACAGGTGGATAGGGAGTCAGCTATTCGGGAGAAACTGCTTGGTGGTGCATCAGAATTCCAAAGTGCAGTTGCATTATGGCCAGTGTGCAGTGTTAAAGCCACCTTTTCCACATGGTCACCTTGGTAGCTTTGCTGTCTGCTTGTGCTAATACTGAGCAAACAATAGTCCTCAAGCAGAGCATGCAGTTTCAGTGGGATCCTGAATGCAAAAAATATCCTTTATCATACAGCTGAGAGCCCTGACCTTTTGCAGATAAACTGCCTCTGCCTCCATGCAGTTCATTGGCAGAAAAGCAAACGATTGTGCAATTCTTTCTACAGAGGGAAAGCCCATGGATCTGAAATGTTACTGTAAGTTTCTTCTGTTCCTGTGCTCTGCGGATGATCCCTGCCTGCTCAGTGTCAACAGTATTTTTTCTTCCAGTTTCTGGTATCTGCAGTATTTTTGATTTGATTTTTTTTGTTTTAGTGGGTTGTACGCGGTTAAACTAGCCTATTCTGATTAATGTTCAGAAGCTCTTGTGTCCACAGCATATGCTCAGCAATATGCAGTCAGTACTTTGAAGGTCGATAATGTTTATAAACGGCAGCCATTTATTATGGGTGTGATATTTTTGTTCTGGTGTACGTTACTTATTATTCATACTAAAATCCATTTTGGACAGTATCAGTCTCCCATGATGCAGCCAGCTGCCAACAGAGCTTGCAGTCATTTCTCGATTTTTACGATGCATACAATCCAAATATCTTCTCCGGTTTTGTTGATAAATGTGGCAGCTCACCCAGATCCTTGTCAACTCCAGCAATCTCTGGCTTCCCTCACCATCAACTGAGACTCTCAATCGGGATATTGCATGTGAGATGACTTTTCAAACCATTCTGCCAAATCTTTATGAACCCCCACAGTTATCAGCACAATGGTACGGAACCAATGTACAATGCTGTTTTCCAAAGAATGGTTGCTTGAAGTAAAAAACAAAAGTGCCATTTATGTTAAAAATGCCTTTTAAAATCTCACAGTAACAGACCGAAACTGACAAATCCATGGAATATATATAGATAGTTACAGAATTCCTAAATTACAGTCCTTGGCATGAGAGACAGGCAGACAGCTAATAATTTCACTTCCCCTGATTCCGAGCATCCCATACTTCTGCTATATATTTTCCCCAAATGTGAATATCGCATTAATTGCTTTGTAATTTCCTGCCCTAAACTGCAGTTCTCATTAACAACAGCTTTGTGCTGCATCAGTCCCGATGAGCTTTCATCCTTGAAGGAGGGATACTTGCTGAAGGGAAATGGTTAACTGGTGCTGGAGGAAGTATGTTTTCCTTTTTCTTCAAAAGAACTAAACCTGTTACATTGCTTCTCTGCTTCAAACGCACAGTCATCTGAACAGCAGTACAGTTGTGTTCTGGTATTTATGTTCTATAGGTAGGTCAATAGTTTGATATTCTGTAAGCATTAACAGTTCAAAGTAAAATTATTTTATGGTACATGTGTTAAAATGAATACAATGTTTAAATGAGTGGTATGAACTGCAACTTGTGATGCACAACTTATAGCTACTTCGATTCCGTTTAATTATTCGTGGTGTGAAAAAGCGTTGTCTAGACCTCAAACAGTTTTTCTGTATCTCAGTCAGTTCCAGGTTGCATCATGTCATTCTGTTCAGTATGAGTCTGTTTGTCATTGCAGACCATGGTCTTGTGTTGCCCAGCTGTGACTGGCACGGGGCTACTCAAAGCTGCATTTTATACTAAGATCTTTGCCAGCTCTGCCACTTGCTGATGCCTGGGTCTTGGGCAGCTAATTACCACCTGAAGAGCAGTTGGTAGTGATGTCTGGCTTTTTACCTGGGCTTTCCTGGCTGACAGAGTTGAGTAAGTCTGGTGGGTTGGAGTAAACTACGTTTTTGGTCTTCAACCATGTCAAGTACCTTGGGTATAACTCCAGCACATTACTCAACTTTTTGTCATTGAATAAATCCTTTGATCTCATCTGGAATTTTTTCTGTTCTGTGGCACTCTGTTTTGCAGGATTGTGTTTGTCCCACTTCGTATCTGTTGTCTTGTCATGAGTCAGTGCTCAGGTGTATCCTTTACTAATCCAGAGCGCGCACAAAATTCTCCAAGGCCTCAAAAGGGTAAATACTCGGAAGATATTTCCCCTGGGACAAGAATGTAGAACGTGGGGACGTGTTCTCAGGATAAGGTATTGGCCATTTTGTATTGACATGAGAAATGTCTTCGTTCTGAGGCTAGTGAGTCTTTTGAGTTCTTTTGCCAAGGGAACTGTGGATAATCACTTACTGGGTTCATTGAAGACCAGTATCAACAGGTTCTTGGGCAGCTTGAGAATTGAGGAATGTGGGGAAAGTGCAGTTTATATTCAAGAGCAGCCATTTAATGGTGTAGCAGCATGTGAGGCCCCTTTTCCAGATGTTTCTAGACTTCTAGAAATACCCTTTTCTGCCTCTCTCGCTCACTGTCTCTCCCCCCACATGTGCTCCTGACCCGCTGGTAGATCCAGCATCTTCTGTTTTTGTTTTGAGCTGATCATACTTCACTTACCATCTATGGGACCATTCTAAGCGCATGTTTGTCGTAGAATCATAGAATCCCTACAGTGTGGGAACAGGCCCTTTGGCCCAACAAGTCCACACTGACCCTCATGGCATCCCACCCAGACCCATCCCCATATAACTCAGGTAATCTAGGCACCCCTGAACGCTACGTACAATTTAGCATGGCCAATCCACCTAGCCTGCACATCTTTGGACTGTAGGAGGAAACTGGAGCACCCAGAGGAAACGCACGCAGACATGGGGAGAATGTGCAAACTCCACAAGGTCGCCCAACGGTGGAATCAAACCCGGGTCCCTGGTGCTGTGAGACAGCAGTGCTAACTACTGAGCCACTGTGCTGCCCCTAAGCTAGCATACTAGTCAACATTGCAGTGATTGGATATAAGAAATGATCCATATATGTATCTTTTAACTATTCTAAAAATGTAAAAGCTGTGACTTAGAATGTCTGTCTTTTCCTTCCTGTAAACTGTTGCTTGAAGCTGTTGTAATAGTAAAGACCTCCGAAAAATGTCCTTGAGTATTCCTCCACTGAACTAAGCTCTCCAGTTTAACAATGACCCCATTAATTGCAGGAAATGGAGTTGTGACTCAACTCTTTATACATGTCTCTCAAATGTTCAAGCGATTTCACCTTATGCAATAGTAACCTTTGTGGTCTTTTGGTTATTTAACTCATTGCAGTACATTTGTAAGTCTCAATGCTGCTAACTAAAAAGAATCTGAAAAGGAGACTTTAAAGGTTCAATTTCATATTCTGTTCAATCACGTAGGATTCTGAAGGACTGTTTGCACATTAATACACTAGAGTCCTGCACTGCCCTATACTACTACAAATTGAAAGTACCACAAGGTGCTGATCAATGATTTATATTCCTTCTGCAGTACTGATATCACGCAGTCATCTAGCACTTTGAGCCCCTCTGTTATCTTTTTCAAATAAGTCTTAACAGTTGCATTCTTTATATTTCCGAGTTAATACCTTGCCATCTTTCACATGGTTTGGCACATTGGTATTGCACTGTTGAACTCTATGCTACTAAATAGTAGCACTTATAACACACTCTGCACCCACAGCATTTGATCTAGTGCTGTGTTTAGGGAAATACCTTTCACACTTTCTGATCAGCATTGTTGCGGGATCCTGTATTTGAATTATTCTAGGTTTCTTCGGACATTGATCATGTTTACTGAGAAAATCTTGCTGACTTTAAGTTTTGCTTTGGTGACTAAGCTTGAATGGGGGAAATTGCATGACTTTGTGTGTTATATCCAGAGGCATGGTGCATTGATTTCATGACAAGTATACAGATGACGAAGGGAATTTAATATTTTGATCTTGCTGCAGTATCAGGTATCCCCAATATAAAGAACAGGGATTGCTGTCTGCCCTTTTGTGTCAGATTTGTCATTGGCAGAAGAGCTTACAGTTGCTGCTTTGACTGTGGGAAAGACCCGCATTACCTGTAAATAGAGGTGGCCACTGTCTCGTTCTTGTATCGTGAGACTGGGCTTCAATTCAAAATGGCTACCTCTCACCCTGGCCATCGTTCCTCTCAGCATGAATCTGGTCAGGGGCAATCATTTCTCTTTATGGTCATTTAGTGGACCAAATCCAATAGATTTTGTCTATAAATAAAACTAATCTGTCAAAGCAGTAATGGTCTTCAAGGAATAAAGCTGCACCCGTCTCCTCCTTTGCAGTGAGTCTGTAGGGACTGTCGCAACGTTTGTGTTTTTAAAGAGTCTCGCTGACGGTTCGGTGAATCTCCTGTAACTGAACAAAAGTTAACTTCCTTGTAGCCCTTGCTTAGCTGCCATTTTTTGTCTGGTGCTTGACATTTAGAGCTGCAGTCACAAATATTCTGATCTTCAGTGGCTTCTTGATCAGAAGGACTTGGGGAACTGCAAACGCTACAGCAACAGAAAATGAATATCTTTTTCTCCAACTTCAGCTGAGATGTGATCAAGAGAAGGCTCTGAAATGTACAGGCCTGTTGTGTCTTGAGACATTCTGTCCCATGAATCCTGTGTGTGATGTAGTTTTTGCCTTTTAGAATAGGTGATTCCTCTTGAACATTGTTCTTCCCAGACTGCGCACCAAGGTAGCAGTGTTTGGTAGCATGGTGAGCAAACTGAACAGAGATGCTTCCCACTGGAATCAATGGGAATTTACACAGATGGATCCAAATACAACGGAGCACACTTGAATTGAGTGCAGTACTTGCCACGGCGTTGATTTCTCGTGTTTCAGTATTGCCATTTCAAATTGCAGCGCTGCTGAATGTGGATACGGGACTGACCTGACAGCAGCCTCTCCAGTGGTCCTTGTATTCTTCGATAACCAGTAATGCAAGCAGCCTGATTTGCTGTAGTTTCAATCTACAGTTAGCCAACTTGAATATTATTAGATCTGCTTGACACTTCACCTGCCATTCCTCACCCACGTTGTCCGTATTTAACACAGTTCCACACATCTTATAAACATGAGATGAACTCCTCCTAAAGACAGTTTGTCCTTTGTAGAAGCAGGATTAAATAACTTAGCTTTCTTCAGCTGCTTACCCATCATTTAGATCATAGCTAGTTGACTTAAACTCTTATGTTATCCCCATATCCCTCAATTCCTGAAGTATCCAAATATCTATCAATTGCTGTCTTGAACATACTGAACAAGTGAGCACCCACAATTCATTGGGCTAGTGAATTCCAAGATTCACAAACCCTTTGAATGAAGAGGTTCCAGACTTATTAGCCAGGAGAAATGAACTCTCAGCTTCAACTCTGCCAAGCACTATAGAATTTTATATATTTCTGAGATCAACTCTCATTCTTCTAAACTTCAGGCAATATAGGCCTGGTCATGTCAATCTCCTGTCATAGGACAATGCCCTCATCCCAGGAACCAGTTTAGTGAATTCCGCACTCCTTCAAGGGCAACTGTGTTCTTCCTTGGCTAACACTGTATACAGTGCTCCCACTTGTAGTGTCACCTCACCAGTGCCTGTATGATTTCTTATCTTCCAACCCCTTTGGTTCAAAAACTAACAAACTATTTGCCTTCTAACATTTAGCTGTCCGTGCATGTTTACTTTGCGCAAGTCATTCAGGGGAACATTCCAGGTCCCACGCATGGCATTCAGATTTTTGAGAGAGTCTAATAAAATGTATTGCATCGCATCACACTGCCACATCATGTGCAGTCTACCATGTCCTTGCCCACTCACCCAACCTGTCTGTAACACTGCAACGTCCTCAGCAATAACCCGAAGCCACCTAATGTTGCATGTAAGCTCACGTGAATGCGTCACCATCAGTTCTGTGAAGAACTGCTGAGACGCAAACAGGCCTGGGTTGTAAAATGTGAAAACTGTGGCTTAACTCCATCTGCTGATCTATTGAGCGACTGCCCACAGGAATTCAGAAAGATTAGACTGCTTGCATTATGGTGAAAGTTAATTGCAAAGTGTGTTTAAAATACTTTCTTTTTCTACTGCTGTATACTTAGCTCTAAAAACAATGCCAGAACAGAATGCTGCGTGCCAGCATTTTTTTTTCTTGGAATACCAAGACTTGCAAAGACTTTGCTAAATTTACTTCCCTTGGCAACAAGGAAGCAGATTCCGAGATCAGACACTGTAAATGCAGCTTTTCTTATCCACGTAATTAAAAAACTTTCTCATATGTCAGCAAACCTGCGCCGCGAAGATCTCATGTCTATTGTTAGTTAACAGAACCAGTCAAAAACAGCTTTATTCACCAGCCAAGTTGCAAATGTAACCATTTCACTCACAGGTAGTCACAAATCACTGAATTGCACCACTGATCTTCTTTGCCCCCAGCAAAAAATGCCATTTACACAGTGCCACAAAACCAACAATCAAATTGCTTAAGCAAAATTGCCTGTGATGCTCATGCTGTGTTTGGAACTGCTAACTATTGAATTAATAAATAATAACCACAAAAAAATTCTCAATCAAATATCTAAACTTAGTCGTAACCTAGCCCTGTAATTGTTTGCTGATTCACTGCCTGTGTGTATGTGCTACTTTCGCTCCCTTCCTGGGGCTGCAGTCGGGTTCCAATCTTTGCAGTTCCTTTCCTGTTGATATTTCCCAGACTCTGGGCATGTGGTAGTCAGGAGGCTGGTGAAATACCTGAGCCTGGCAAAGTAATGAATGAAATGAGCAGAGGTCAGTCTTATTTCGAAAATCTTAGTTTTTTAAATTAATTTTAATGGCAGAGGTTTGGTACTGGTAAAATTAACTATCAGAGACTGCAGAAATTCAAGATTTCCTCGACAGCTGTTTCTGAATCCATGACTGCTACCGTTGTTAAGAAGGACCAGAGTAGCAAGATTACCACCACCTATGAGTTCCACTTTAAGTCTTGCACTATCCAGTCTTGGATAAAAGCCACTGTTCCTTCGCTATGACTGGGTCAAAAGCCTAGATCTCCCTCCCTAACAGCACGATAGGTCTATCTACACTAAATGGACTGCTGCAGTTCAAGAAGGCAGCTCGCTACCACCTTCTCAAGGGCATCGAGGGTTTGGAATAAATGCTGGCCCAGCCAGTGACACCCGCTACCTATGACTGAAATAAGTGTTCAGTTTATTGGTAAATGTTTAGCCGAAGGACATGAGTCCTGTATTGAGGGGACCATTTTTTTTGGAAGAGTTCTGGATTGAATCTAGGATGGGCTTTACTGGGAATTGGGTATGTACTTGCCAAGAAGCAACTGCACTGCAGAGTTAATCTCTGTTCAAAAAGTAAAAATATATCCTACCCCAATTTCCAACTTTTAATTTGCATCCTTGCAATCCCACTGTCTTTTGGCCGTTTATCTTAACCTTGTGACCTCTTGCTTTTTGGCCTTGCACTACTTGCCTGGCTTCCAGGCCAACACTGGTCAACCGAGGCCCTGGCCTTGTTTCTGTCAGGCTGCAATACAAATGGAAGTAAAATCAATATATGATAAAACAGAATACAACAGCTCTTCTAGGACTAGTCCAGTGGAAAGTGCAGTGCACAGTAACAATATTATTAATGCAGCCAGAGCCTGTGTCTTCCAGTGCTGCCTTGGGGTTTCTGCTTCCTGTTTGTTTCCCACTCAGTACCCAGCTCTTGTATCTACACTGCAAAGGCTCCTCCTACAATCCCAGAGATGCACACTCAGCATGATTCCTGTGGCTGGCAGAAACTTGACTCCATGTCTTTGTGGCAGTTGGAAGGAAAGGAGAGAACAAGATAAAATGTGTAAGAGGCCAAGTGGGATATGATCAGAGGCAGACAGAAATGTGGTATTTTCCACGGCCGACGCTGACGCAACCCCACCCACGGCTGACAACATCATCGCTCCGCCCACAACCTCCACAGCCAGCAACCCCAGAATAGACAGCCACACTGAGCCCTGTCGAATCTTCACCATCCCCCCCCAGACCTCCCACTGACTGAGCACCAACGGTCAGTCCTAAGCAAGGGGCTCACCTTTGTACCCCTACGACCACACATCAACGAATACCAGTCACGTGTGGACTTAGAGCAGTTTTTCCGCTGCCTTCACCTCCACGCTTACTTCTTCAACCGGGAACCTAACCCTCTCTCCACTGACCCCTTCACCCGCTTCCAACACAAGTCCTCCTCCTGGACACCACCCCCAGGCCTCCTACCCTCCCTCGACCTCTTCATCTCCAACTGCCATCGAGACATTTTGCAGAACACCTCTGCTCGGTTCGCAATAAACAACTGCACCACCCAGTCGCGAACCATTTCAGCTCCCCCTCCCATTCTTCAGATGACATGTCCATCATGGGCCTCCTGCAGTGCCACAATGATGCCACCCGAAGGTTGCAGGAACAGCAACTCATATTCCACTTGGGATCCCTGCAGCCCAATGGTATCAATGTGGACTTCACAAGCTTCAAAATCTCTCTCTCCACCCCCCCCCCCCCCCGCCCCCACTGCATCACACAACCAGCCCAGCTCGTCCCCTCCCCCCACTGCATCCCAAAATCAGCCCAGCCTGTCTCTGCCTCCCTGACCTGTTCTTCCTCTCGCCCATCCCTTCCTTCCACCCCAAGCCACACCTCCATTTCCTACCTACTAACCTCATCCCACCTCTTCGACCTGTCTGTCTTCCCTGGACTGACCTATCCCCTCCCTACCTCCCCACCCATACTCTCCTCTCCACCTATCTTTTCTCTCCATCTTCGGTCTGCCTCCCCCTCTCTCCCTATTTATTCCAGAACCCTCTCTCCATCCCCCACTCTGATGAAGGGTCTAGGCCCGAAACGTCAGCTTTTGTGCTCCTGAGATGCTGCTTGGCCTGCTGTGTTCATCCAGCCTCACATTTTATTATCTTGGATTCTCCAACATCTGCAGTTCCCATTATCTGTGGTATTTTCCTAATAGTTTTGCGTGGGAGCAGAACCCAGGGGCTCCCTCATATTTGAAATACTATGCATTGCTCCAGTTGTAAAACAGTGTGGGCTTTAATTTCTCATGAGCAGCCCCACAGGAGGCAACTAATATTTGAGGAAGTTATCGATACTCTCACGAACCATGCATTATTCCCTGTGAGCAGATTGTGATATGCTTTTGTTGTCTTAAAAATGAGTGAGATCAAATGTGATGTTCCTTTTTCATCTATGTGGGCAACAAATCTAATACACTAGCTGTCAGCCGACAAACTTTGCGTGTTAGTAGCCGCAGCATATAATATTCTAGTAATGTCAATATCAAATAAGATGGTCCAATTAAACAGTCAAGTGCAGCAATCTCAATGGTAACCATGGGTCGTATCCAGCCAGCGGGTCATTCAGCATTGCCACAGGCTGTGGAGCCTGTTTCGACTGCTTCCTGATGTGGAATTTCCTGAGACGCAAACATTTTCAAATATGAGGTTTAATTCCCTGTCATTTATGAAGTCCCCAGTCTTGGTTACTTGTGCTGTGGGGAGGAGCTATGACAAATCAGCCACTTCTTGACAAAAGGAACAGAACTCATCCATGAACTGCTGATGTGGAAAGCAGATTGTAAATATTAGGAGTATTATATTCATGTTGAGACATCTGAGAATGGAACACACTGCATGGAGAAGAGTTGAATTTTATTGGACTCCCTGTAAGTTTCCAGTCAAAATATTTTGTACTTTTACAAATTTTAGAAATGAAGTTTTTTTTAAAATATTGCAGCAATTGTATCATAGATGGACCATGGTTTCTCTTGTCATTCTGCTGTTGTGTTACAGCAAAAGTTATTGAGCAAACTTGATCCAATTTTTATTCTTAAACTGAAGAATTGCGTAATAATTATTAAGGATATGATTTTGTTCAGTGCCATTCACATTAGGAGAACAGGCTCCTTCAATGGGTAGCTGAAGCTATTGAAATATTTTGGTAATGAGCAGGTCTAGTTTCTCTTGAGTAGACATAGATTGTCTGAATCTATGCAGTTATAGAGATGTACAGCACAGAAACAGACCCTTCGGTCCAACTCATCCATACCGACCAGATATCTGAAATTAATCTAGCCCCATTTGCCAGCATTGGGCGCATATCCCTCGGAAACCTTCCTACTCATGTGTCCTTCCAGATGCCTTTCAAATGTTGTGATTTTACCAGCTTCCTCCACTTCCTCTGGCAGCTCATTCCACATACAAACCATTCTCTGCACGAAGAAGTTGCTCCTTGGGTCTCTTTTAAATCTTTCCCCTTTCACCTTAAACCTGTGCCCTCCAGTTTTGGACTCCTGTACCCTGGGGAAAAGGCCTTTCAACCTATCCATGTCCCTCATGATTTTACAGCCCTCTGTAAGGTCACCCCTCAGCCTCCAACCCTCCAGGGAAAATAGCCCCAGTCTATCCAGCCTCTCCCTATAGCTCAACCCCTCCAACCCTGGCAACATCCTTGTAAATCTTATCTGAACCCTTTCAAGTTTCACAACATCCTTCCTATAGCAGGGAGACCAGAAATGAATGCAGACCACAAAAGTGGCCTAACCAATATCCTGCACAGCTGCAATGTGACCTCCCAACTCCTATATTTGATGAACTGACCAATAAAGGCAAGCATACCAAATGCCGCCCTCACTATCCTGTCTACCTGTGACTCCACCTTTCAAGGAACTATAAACCTGCACTCCAGGGTCCCTTGGGGGAAGTGTATTGAGATGGATAGAAAGTTGGTTGGCAGAGAGGAAACAAAGATTAGAAATTAATGGGACCTTTTCAAATTGGCCGACAGTAACTGCCACAGGGATCAGTGCTGGGACCCCAGCTTATCATCAATATATATTAATGATTTTGGACGAGGGAACAAAACGTAACATCTACGTTTGCAGACAATACCAAGCTTGTGTGGGAGGGTGAACTGTAGCAAGGATGCAGAGATCCTTCAACATGATCTCAACAGGTTGGGTGAGTGGGCAAATCAATAGAAGATGCACTATAATTTGGATAAATGTGAGGTTACTCACTTTGGAAGCAAAAGCAAAAAGACAAAATACTACCTGAATGGCTGCAAATTGGGAGAGGTAATGTGCAGTGGGGCCTGGGTCTCCTTGTGCCCCAGTCGTTGAAGTAAGCATGCAGGTGCAGCAGGCGGTAAAGAGGACAAATGGTATGTTGGCCTTCGTTGCAAGAGGTTTTGAGCACAGGAGTGGAGATGTGTTGTTGCGATTGTACAGGGTCTAGATGAGACCACATCTGGAATATAGTGTGCACTTTTGGTTTCCTTTTCTGAGGAAGGATGCTCTTGCTCTTGAGGGAATGCAGCGAAGGTTTACCAGGCTGTTTCCGGGGATGGTGGGACTGGCATTATGAGGAGGGATTGACTAGGTTGGGATTGTTTTTGCAGAAGTTCACACGAATGTGGGGAGTGGATTTCGTACAGATTTACAAAATTCTGACAGGACTGGGCAGGGTAGATACAGAGAAGATGTTCCCGATGGTGGGTGTGTCTGGAACTAGGAGTCACCGTATGAGGATTCGGGATAAACGGTTTAGGTCGGAGATGCGACATTTCTTTACCCAAAGAACGGGGAGCCTGTGGAATTCATTACCACAGGAAGTAATTGATGTCAAAACATTGAATGTATTCAAGAGGCAGTTAGTTATAGCACTTGGGGTGATTGGGATCAAGGGTTATGGGGCGAAAGCAGGATTAGGCTGTTGAGTTGGATGATCAACCATGATCATGAGGAATGATGGAGCAGGTTCCAAGGGCAGAATGGCCCCCTCCAGCTCCTATCTTCTATGTTTTTATGTATGGTTCTTTGTTCAGTAACACTCCCCAGGACCTTGCCATTAAGTGTAGGAAGCCCTGCTCTGATTCAAGGCGATGACATTTGGATACAGTGGCTGTGTTGTCACTGCTTTTTTCACAAATTTGGTGAATATTGGTCCTACTTATCTTGGGGATTACATTCTTGAGAATGGGATATTTTCTGTTTGCTCACTGCATGTCCAAGTTGCAGTGCTTCCAAGTCAGGTATAGCACGGGGTTAGATCTAGGGCAATGCTCCATCAACTATGCATTATTCTTGGACTGACTGTCCTACTGTACCAAACCAGCCATGTGGATGTGTTGAATGAGCGTGATAGAAATACATTATGCTAGTTTTATGCTGTGGGTTTGGTGCAGGTCACATTCATTTAGTTGAAGACCATTGCAGACTTTCCCTTCAATCCGCCTGGGTTGAATTAGAAACCAAGCCCTGTCTTTTCGAATCAACCTTGAAATTGAAATAGTCGGTAGTGCCCAGAGATAAAAGGAAGAACCATCCTCTCTATTCTGCATTGACTACATTTACAGTGATGGAAAGAGGGCAGACAGATGCTGTGCACAAGAGTTTGATTTGTATTGGACTTTGTTCATTCAGCTTTTTCCCAGATTGCTCTACAGGGACTGCAAAAGTATTTAAATATTTCTGTTTTTTGTAAATGTTCACATTGCAAATGTTTTATGGCTTAAGTTGCATTTTCCCATGAACTCCCAATTTCTTGCCAGTATCACCAGCTGCTGCTGTGCACATTTCCTGCAAAGCTCGAAGTGCCCATTGCGTTTGTTAGGAAGAATGCAACAGTGGATGGGAATACACTTCTGTTTCTGTGTAGTTGCCAGTATTTACATTGTCTAGGCTTACCAAGGACCGATGAGAACCATTTATAAAAGCAACACTTATAAAGTATTTTTAATCGACCTCTTTGGATGTGTGTTATGACTCGGGTGAGACTTGAATCCAAACCACTGTCCCAGAGGTAGGGACACAGCCACTGCTTCACAAGAGCCCAAGCTTATAACCTGTCAAGCAGCCTGACTATTTTGGGCAATGCATTATGTACTTATCAGCTTGAACAATTTGTGCTGATTTCAAGCAAATTCTAGCATTCAGACCATTTCACTGAATTTGCCTCTCCATTATAGTGTAGTTATCTTAGTGTGCCCATTGACTAAAGCGAAAGCAGCTGCAATATCATTTCATATTTTCATTTCAAAATAACTTGTTCACGTACTTTTGTTTTTTTAAACTGTTGTGTATTATGGATAAACAATATTTAAGATCAATTCACACCCTAAATGTAATGCTTTGTACATTTCCTTTTCCAAATCCCCCCAAATTTTTCCCTCTCTCTGGCATAAGGAGCATATGACCTTGGAGCAGGAATAAGCCATTCAGCCCTTCAAGCATCCTCTATCCTTTGATAAAGATCATGGCTGATTTGGCTTTGGTCTCCATTGCACTTTGCTGTCTGCCCCCCTAAACCTTGGGGTTCTCAAAAATCAATCTAACTTGGCCTTTAATATGTTCAAAAATCCTGGCTCCACTACTTTCTGGGGGTGAGAATTCCACTGACTAATGACTACTTGAGAGAAAAGATTTCTCCGTATCTCAACCTTAAGAGGGAGACCTCTTAATCTTAGCCTATGGCCCTTCGCTGCAGTCGCCTACATAAGAGGAAACAGTTTCCATGTCTCCACCCTGTCAAGTCCACTCAGGATCTTGTATATTTAAATAAAATTACCTCTCATTCTTCTCAACCCAACCTGTTCAACCCTTCATACAATCATACATATTTGGAGCAGACCTAGGCCATTCAGCTGTTCAAGCCTGCTTTACCATTCAATAATATCAAGGTTGATCTTACAACCTTGAATTCACATTCTCACCTATTCTGACAGCATTTTCAACCCCTTGCTTAGCAAGAATCTATCCACTGCTGCCTTAAAAATATTCAAAGACTGTGCTTCCCTTTCAGGAAGAGTTCCAAAAACATTCAACCTTAGAAAAATTCACCTAATCTCTGTTTTAAATTTGTGATCCCTAGTTCCAGATTCGCTCATAAAAGGAGCCATTGTCTCCACATCTAACCTGTTACGGCCCTTCAAAATCTGGCATGTTTCAATCAGGTTACCTCTTACTCTTCTATTTTCTGCAATAACCTTTGATGTAGTGACATATAAAATGCCTTCTTGAAATCTATGTACAGTACATTCACCAGTTCTCCTTTTATCCCAGCATTTGCTACCTCCTTGAAAAACTCCAATAGATTAGTTAGACATGGTTTCTCTTTCACCAAACCACATTGACCCAGCCTGATGATCTTAAACTTAGCCAACTTTTCTGCTTTAACCATCTCTCAACTGTTTCTAACATTTTCCCTATGATAGCAATTGAGGCATCTAGCCTGTGGTTTACTGCTGCTGTCTCCCTTTTTGAATAAATGAGTTACACTTGTTATCTTCCAATCTATTGGTAGCTTCCCCAAGTCAAAGGAGTTTTGGAAAATGAAAATAAGTGCACCAACTGTCTCAATAGCCATTTCTTTCAAAATCCTTGAATGAGGTCCAACAGGACCCAAGTGTGTCAGCCCTCAGCTATAGCAATTAACTCAGTGCAGCTTCTCTAGTGATTATGGTTTTCCTGTGTTCCTCCTTCCTTCCCATTTCCAGTTTTATCACTGCTTCTGGGATGTTATTTGTATCCTCTATAGTGAAGATTATCTTTATAAAATCCCAGGAATGAGTCAAATGAATCTTCTCTGAACTGCTCCTCATTCAGTTGTATCCTTTCCAAATGCAAAGAAAACATCAAGAGAATTGACAGGCGTGGTCCATTCAACTGCAGAGGAGAGTTACGGCTGAGTCCACACCCATTCTTGCCAGGCAGTCGTGTACACATAACTACCAGATGACAGCACCTGAGTAGCAATCACCAGCTGGTAACCGTGGCTGATTTTATTTCTTCTTTTCACTGGGAAAGAAACCCTGAGCCCAACTGAATTTCTACTGCTCTGACTGAAATTGTCTGACTCAGTACAGCCTGGCAATCAAAGCTTAAAACCTTCCTGTAAAAGTTGGGTGCGATGCCAGGTGACCATCATTCTTTTTAAGCCAGCACTCCTTTCTCTGAACATCGACATGGTTTCTGAATTCAATTGAAAAGATGTTTCAGGATAACAAATGCTCCAAACCAAGTCCTAACTAGTTGGGTGATTCCAATTTGTATAATTCATAGGAGGGAATGTTAAGAATGTAGGCTGGGTGCTGAGATGATAGTGTGTCAAGCTGTGACCTTGTGATCACTGCTAATCTACCATTTAAAAATGAGTCAAGTGTTTGGAAATCTTAGCTATTTTTATCTTGCTTTTTCAATTCAGATTCCTGCAGCCAGTTCCCCAGTTGGAGGCCATGAAGTGTGTTAATTGTGGAACAATTGCAAATATGTTGAACCAGTTTTTTGGAGTCAGTATTGTGACACCATATGGAAACCAGATTTAACAGCACTAACCATGGGAGATGTCCTATGGATGCCAGGTTCTTCGAATGAATTAATAAGGCACTATAAATGCAAATCTACAGCTTAAACAGTGCAGCCCCTAATACACTGCCCAACAGTAAAGTTCCTAGCTAGTTATTAATAGGCTGGAGATTTTCCCTGTGACTGCTTGAGCCTGTAAAGGTCCAGTTATATAGCCTTGATTGCAGTGATGCTCCACAGTGATTTTAAGTATGACTAATGTTCTAACCCAATTCTGAAGTATAGCGCTTTCTTCTTTTCCTGAGTGTTTGATTCCTGAATCATCAGTGTAAATCACTTTCAGCCAGGATAGGATCAATTCTGCAGCAATGTGGCTCACTCCCCATAGTAGTCAAGGGCTGTCAAATAAAGTTCAGTTTGTTATGTTTGAGGGTTTAGTGGACTTTTATGATTGAATGTTCTTTTTACGAGCAGTGTATAGTATAGACACTCAGTTCTGGATTTGAATAGCACTAAAAATAAACTGTTCCATATTTTCTTCAGAGTAGATCCTGGATTGCATTTCAGTTCAAAAGGTTATCTTGCGCTTAAAAAGGTTGGTGACTACTTAGTAGATTGAATCAGGACCTTCCTACATGTGACTTGGTACCAACCAGAAGAATGGCCTGTTCTATGTGTCTGCACTCAGCCAATTTTCAATTTTGACTGCAATTTGAGTTGTTTTTCAATTTTTCTTTCGTTAATGCTTTTCTGTTTTCCACTCAGGATATGGACCTCCCATTTGATGCCTGGCATTATGTAATACATTGCAAGTTGTTCCAGCTACCAAAATATGAGCAGAGTTTTCAGAGCAAGTTGTTGGGGCAGCTTCAGGCTAACCCACAGCCAATGAGATGGATACTTGTGATAACACAATTTTATCAGCTTTATAATTACTGAGCATCAGTCAGTTAATAGCATGGCAGAGGTGTGCTCTCAACTGAATGCTCTCTTCTCTTGGGTAAACAGTGTTCCCTGTACCATAAACGATGTAAATGAAGAATGCTAGCACGCTTGACGTCATGAAAATCATGTTGCTGCATTTGCAAACAATGGGCACGAAGTGCAGTGCAAGATGGCATCCCCAAGCTGCCAATCTAACCAAATCTGTCCACGTTGCTTTCACTTGGTCTCCTGCAGGTGAAGATCAATGCAAAAGCAACATTTGTAATCCAGTGGCAAATCTGGTGTTGCTATGCATCCAAGGTAGCATTTCTATTCTTGTACGTGGCTTTGCTAACAATGTTTGAGAGACTGTGTTGCTGATCCATTTACTAGAAACTGATTGTTTCATGAGTAACGTTCCTACCACAAGTCATGGTTAATGAGTGATTTATGCATCAAAGTATTTTGTTTTCATCCTGATTCTTGTGTTTTGGCTCCCTCAAGTGAAAACCCAGCTCTCAGAGCACTTGTTATCCTTGTTGTGCTGTCATTTGAGTACTCATTCTTTTTCCTGTCTAGCATTCGGTTTTTTTCACCAATCTTTCAATCTCTGTTAATCAATGGCCAGAGGTTTGAGTTTCTGGGATGTGCTTAAAGCCTGTTTCACCGTACCTTGCAGCAATTTGAGGATGTGACACACAACACCCTTTTATCAATTGCACTCTGATGCTTGTTATTGCCCTGCATGCGCAAGTCAATTTGGTTGAGGCTGAAGTTGCTAGCCTTGATTTTAAAAACATTCTGTCCCAAACTGGTTAGATTGATGTGGTGAGATCAGTGCACTGTATCTTTGCACCAGTTTGCGGGTGGCGTTTGTCTCTCAGCTTGTAATTGACGAAGAGGCATTTATGCCCATATAGGAGTTTGAGTAAATATTAAAGCCTTGGTTATCCCAGTAAAGAGTTGTCACAACTCCAGGAAAATATCTCTTTTTGAAGTATTCAGATTGCTGAGAGTTTGGTATTTTAACTATTTATTTAGTTTCATTATTTGTCTTTCCTTTACCCACAGGCTATTGCTGTCTTCGAAGACTTGGAGAAATTGAATTCTTCTGGAGATGGTATATTAATTTAAAGTAGTTTTATTCTAAGGTTTCCTTGCACCCCATTGTCAGCAACACAACCCTTTGAGCACTGTTCAGTAAACTAGTGATTTTTTAAAAATAAGTTATTTTTCAGTACAGTGCTAGTTTGAGTATTTCAGTGAAACTTGGATATTAAGTTGACTGAGGGGGAAGTCACTGGGAGCTAGTTAAGGCAGGTGGGATGATGGATTGAGTAGATTGCCCCCAGGATGGGTGCTGGGACCTCCAGTGTTTCTGAACTAGATCTCAGATGAGAGAGGCTATTTAGTTAATCCACAGTAGCTAACTCCTTATATGACTCAGAGTTTTTAATCTTTGTTACCCCACCCAGAGCCAGGCACTGATTTCTCTTTGTGAAGGGGTACTTTCTTAATATTTATGCACCTACTGGTTAGTACCTCCTGAAATCTTGTCCTGAAGTCATTATTGACTTGGAAATAATGCTCAGGATATTAGGACTATTGTACAATCTACTTTCAAACTCAAGAATCCAAATTTTTTTAAGCCTGTCCCTTATAATGTAGTGCTCCAACATCAGGAGTCAGCCCTCTGGTCCTACTGTTCACTGTTTCCAGGCTTGAATGCATGAATGTTCAAAAATGAGCATAATATTCAAGGTAAAGCACTGTGCAGCTTGAACATTATGGCCACAGCCCAGTGGTCAGCAATAATTCTTTCACCTGAAAAGCCTCTTTGTAGAAACAAGCCTAACAAAGGCATTTTTCCCACCCCACCCTTGTCTGCCTTCCGGAGAGACCACTCTCTCCGCGACTTCCTTGTCCGCTCCACGCTCCCTTGCAACCGCGGGAAGTGCTACACTTGCCCCCACACCACCTCCCTCACCCCCATCCCAGGCCCCAAGATGACTTTCCACATCAAGCAGATGTTCACCTGCACATCTGCCAATGTTGTATACTGCCTCTGCTGTGAACGGTGTGGTTTCCTCTACATTGGGGAAACCAAGAGGAGGCTTGGGGACCGCTTTGCAGAACACCTACGCTCGGTTCGCAGTAAACAACTGCACCTCCCAGTCGTGAACCATTTCAACTCCCCCTTCCATTCCTTAGACAACATGTCCATCCTGGCCCTCCTGCAATGCCATAATGATGCCACCGGTAGGTTACAGGAACAGCAACTCACATTCTGCTTGGGAACCCTGCAGCCCAATGGCATCGATGTGGATTTCACCAGCTTCAAAATCTCCCCTCCCCCCACTGCATCCCAAAACCAGCCCAGCTCGTCCCAGCCTGTCTAACCTGTTCTTCCTCTTACCTATCCCCTCCTCCCACGTCAAGTCGCACCTCCATTTCCTACCTACTAACCTCATCCCGCCCCCTTGACCTGTCTGTCCTCCCCGGACTGACCTATCCCCTCCCTACCTCCCCACCCATCTTCGATCCGCCTCCCCCTCTCTCCCCATCCCCCTTTTCTGATGAAGGGTCTAGGCCCGAAACATCAGCTTTTGTGCACCTAAGATGCTGCTTGGCCTGCTGTGCTCATCCAGCTCCACACTTTGTTATCCTAAAATAAAAACTGTTGGGAGACAAAAGACAAAAAACATAAGGATTGGAGTAAAGGCATAAGTATGCCCTGAGAGGGAGTTTCTTCTAGAATGCAAAGAAATTTATGCAGTAATCTGATATGATTGAAAAGTCATTTGGTTTATCCTCTCTCTGAAATTTGAGAATGATAGCAGTTACCATTGAATTTTGTAAAATTTCAATCTTGTTCATGGGTTGGGCAGAAATCCTATTTGTACATTCCAGGAATTTTCCTATCTCTAGAATATGCATGTTTAGGTTTTGTACATTGCCCATAATCATGACGTGGCCATATCACTGGGGCAGATTTATCTCCAGCCAAACAGTGTTGTTTCATTAAAATAATCATGTGTAACTGTAAAATGCAGTGTTGTATCAGCTTTTTAACCCTGCCTTAAAACCTGGCTATTCAGCACATGAGAGAAATTCCCCTGTATGCCGTATTATGCTTTTCGTGTATATAATCCAGTTAATTCCAGCTTTAAATAATTGCCAGTGTTAAATGTTTGATGTCTGTGAATTGAATTATTTGATAAACTGTAAACAACTTGGAGAGCACAATGTTTTTGGTGGTCTGAAACTTTTATCATTTTAAGACCACCGTTGCAACACATTCCAAACCCCAAAGGTAGTATTTTGAAGCCTGGCCACTGAGGGACTATGCTTTTGATCAGGCAATTAGTAATTCAAAAGACATTTACATGGCCATGTGATTCTTGAATTTGCCATTTCTTGACTTACTGTCTTCAATCTTTGCATGTGATAGAGTCATGCAGCATGGAAACAGACCCTTCAGTCCAATTAGTCCATGCCAACCAAGTTTCCCAAAATAAACTAGTCCCAGCTGCCAGCATTTGGCCCATATCCCTCCAAACCTTTCCTATTCATGTACCTATCTGAATGTCTTTTAAATGTTGTTACTGTGCCCACATCCACCACTTTCTCAGGCAGTTCCTTGCACACACTAACAAGTTTTAAAAAAAAAGTTGCCCCTCTTGTCCTTCTTAAATCTTTCACTGCTCACTTTAAAAATATGCCCCCTAGTTTTGAACTCTTCCCCCACCCCACCCCAACCTGAGAGAAAAGACCTTTACTATTCAACTTATCACGATTATATAAATCTCTACAAGGCCACCCCTCAACCTCCTATACTCCAGTGAAAGAAGTCCCAGTCTATTTTTATAACTTAAGTCCTGCATCCCCAACAACATCCTGGTAAATCTTTTCTGAACTCCCTCCAGTTTAATAATATCCTCTCTATAACCGGGTGACCAGAACTGCACACGCTACCCCAGAAGACATCTCACTAACATCCTCTGCAACCTTAACATGACCTCCCAACTCCTATACTCAAGGATCTGAGCAATGAGGGCAAGCATGCTGGGAAAGCAACAAATTAGATGTTTTGCAGTGATGTTCAGCTCAGGGGTCATGGCTTTCAAACACCTTACCAAAGTTTTTGATTTGCCTGTATAGTATGGCATTGTGCTTGCTTTGTTGTTTGCTGTTTTTGACTGGTTGTAGTCAGTACCAAGACTATTATTGTTCCCTGTTGTCTTTTGGTCTCTTTCCTGCCTAATTCACAACCATTTTTATGGCATGTTTTCCATCTGCTGTGCATGATCTTGCACTTGTATCTAATTTGAGTTTCTTTTCTCATAATTCTGTACACAAGCCCATGTTCTCCTTGTATCTGCTTGGCTCTTTTGTCAGACTTGATTCCCTCACCCTTGATGTGGTGCCATCTGTGTTTCTGAATTCTAGTGACCTTTGCAGATCAGAAATAAAGAAAGTTCCAGCACCAATCCCTGGGGTGTATCACTCAGTACATTTCCACAGCCTGACCTCATGCTGCTTGTTAAGATATTTACTGCCTTGTGTTTGTGAAGCACCTTTTTGCTTGGAACTTCAAAGAATTTCTGCAAGTGTTGGTATACTGTTTAGGATATTGATGCTTTTTGATTTCAGTGGCTCCATAAGCATATGCCCAGAAGCCGTGGGTGGCAGGTAAAGTTTATGTCCATATTCCCATTAATTTCGATACATTTTGCGCTAACATTTTTCTGGTTTACAATTGATCTGTCAATAAGGTAGGAGGACCAAAAAACAGTGCTTTCGAAGCCTCTAATCACAAAATTCAAACGGGAAAGCTGCAAGCAAGTCATCAGCGCAGATTGCGTAGAGCTGCCTAGGCCTACGGGAGTACCTCTGCTCTGGGCTTGTTTTCTGGTCACTTTTGAGCACCCCGTACTAGATCACGGGCTTTTAAATTTTCATTTGGAATGTCACTTCCTTAACATTTGGATAGATTAGATCAGTCCCCTCTCAAGACCAAAACTATGTTGACAGCGGCTCATTGCCTGCGTGAAACTTATCGAATGTAAGATTTGCTCCCAGTCGATTCTATTATGCTACTTGTTATTGATGTTGGACTTGCAGCTCTGTAGTTACCTGGGCTTCTTCCATTGCTTTTCTTCAAGGTAACTATGAGGGTTGATTTCCTATCCAGTGGGACCATTCCTGTGTCTTTCATGATGACTGTTAACAAGTCGTAGGTTTCATTCCTGACTTGTTTTTGAGAATTTATTGCCTTTTTTATTCTTTTAATCCCCTCTTCAGCAATCATACCTGTAAGAAAGCCATCCTTCATTGCCATGGAATTGTACAAGTTGAGTACTAGTTTGCAATGTTGGTTTAATTAGCTTATGTCAGGTGTTTTCATTTTGGAGTGGTACTACTTCCATCTCCATTATACTGTACGATACGCATACCTCTACTGAATGGAGGTGAGAGTTCCTCTATGGCTTATTCTAATTCACTGGATCAGATAATAGTTAGAAATATTTACTAGCTTAAATCCTAAACTACTGTGTTTTCAGTTTATATAAAGTTGGTTAAAATTCCTCACTGAAATGATTTTATTTTTTCCACACAACTTTTCACACTGTAATATCTCCTATTTACTTTGGTTCTAAATTGTTGGGTCAATCATGGGAAATATCCTCGTTCCCTTTGCATTCTATACTTTTTTTGGAATGCTTAACCCATGCCAGTGAGTCTGGTGTCTGAGAGCCCCTCCACCTCTTCACCATTTGAGAATTAACCATATTTTGGAGATATTACAACACCAAAATTCCATTCCTCCTTTACTTAATTGATTTTTTTTTCTTATTTGGTCTGGTTTCTTTGTCCTTCCTTACCAGTTTAGGTTCTTGTCCACTAACCTATATATTCTCTTTGTAAGAACATTGATACCAGAATGGCAAGCCCTACCTCGTGAATGTTCTGTCAAAGGAATCTAAAACTGTCAATTCTCCACTTTGCTCTGTGCTGCACATCTAAATCTGTTTTGGTTTCACTGGCCCAGTGCATTAGTGAGAATAGCCCTGAAAGAGAGGATGCAGGTTTATCTTAACACTTTATGATGTCCTCCAGTTGCTTGGAAGTGTTTTGCAATACCTTAATTGCTTCTAAAATGCAATCATTGTTACGTGCGCCAATGCATGCAAATTTTATGCACAGCAATTTTCACAAGCTTCAAATGAAATGAGTGATCAGTTTAACATCTGTTACCTGTGGTGGTGTTGAATGAGGGAGCATTGTTGATCACGGTGCTACAAAAGCTCTCTATTAAATAGCGCCCTGGAATCTTTAACATTCGCCTAACCAGGTAGATAGGGCCTCCATTCAGTGTCATATTCAAAAGGTGTCAGCTCTGCCAATGTAATAGTTCCTCAGACCTGCTCTGAGAATATTGGCCTAGACCCACAACCTTCTGACATAAGTCAAAGTTATCCAACTGTGTCAAGCTGAGAACCCTCAAGGTTAACACGTAGCTTGGAATATAACTCACATTGTCTTGCAGGACTGTTCTTTCTTGTCATTAGATTTGTGAGCTGCAGCTTCTGGTTCTTTTCCTCAACCTGTATTTTGTCCCTGTCTGGGTGCCGTTGAACCTATACCGCATTCAGGACTGCTGAGATGGAAAAGGGGCTGACTACACTCCTCATCCTGGGATACCTGACTTCAGTTGTTTTCTCGGATGGTGTCATTCATTTCCCTACTGATAATCTCTTGCTTCGCTGTGGTATGGTGTTACAAATGATTACCACTCTCTCTACCCCTGTACTTGTTGTCAGCTTTTTATAATTAATAAAACAAATGTGTACAGCTGTTGGACCATCCCACAGTGCTGGGGTTTTCTGGTTCTGAATTCTCCAGTCAGTCTGCTTCTACAAGCAGTCACCTTGCATCATTGTTTCTGTCATCAAGGTGATTGCTTTCTGGCGTGTATCTTCCAGGGATCTATCCACTTCAAGCATGTATGGAGTGTAGTCAGCTGGTTATTGTGATAAACATTTACAGTATTCAGTATTTACAGAGCCCTTTTTAACATAAAGTTTGTTTATATTGCCAAATGCAGTTTAAATACAGAAAATCCCTGGTTGTGATGAGAGACACAGCGAAGCTTGCCAGAATGCCATGAGTTTAGAAACTCAACAAAAGTTGATTCAATCAATAGACAACCGAAATTAGGTGGGATAGCAATTACTGATCGGGCAACCAAAGAACTCCTTAAGGTTCTAGACAGTACTTGTTGGGCGCAATTCTAGTAAATGCAAGATACACTGAGAGTGAGGGATGTTGTAAAGACTGTTCACCTTGCTGAGGGAAGAGGCTGCATAAGATCTGGATATGGGCCATGTTCAAGCATTGCAAAGCAGTAATAAACTTAAGCTGAGCTAATTTGGCCATTCCATCGAATACAAATCTGGCATTGTGCTTTGGCCCTTTGTTACAGTGCTGTGGTCAGGCTGTATCTTCAATATGCTGTCAAGCTCGTTTCACTGAAACCCAAACCTGGGAAGCACTGGGGATGGGGACATTTCTGGTGTCGGAACTGAAATACTGTATGCATATAGAAAATCCTGGATTTTTCATTGGAAGGAGGATAATGAGAGGAATAAAGCTACCTAAGTAGCATATGTGTTCAAATTACACTGACTGTGATACGAAAGGAAATGGATTTTAAGGATATAAGTTCAGGACTGATGTCAGGAAGCACTTAATGATGTAGTGAAAAGACCTGAGGTAAAACAGGAGTCATTCAAAAGGTAGTTAGATGCTGTGGAAGTTGCTATGGAAAGTATAGCTGGATGGACCAAATGACCTCCCTCACTTGGCAATTCTATAATCAGACTTGGAACCTGCTGAAAGGAATCAGAAATAATGGAAAATGCTGAAGACTTACTTGTAGCTGTAAACATTAACTGCTAATTTTTAATACTATCAAGTTCCCATTTAAAATTCAGTTAACTATACCCAGCATAGAATCTGTCGCAGTCATTTTAACAACAAATGAAAATGGTCAATATTTGAAAATAAAAGTCTTATTTACAGTGAACTCTGTTGTATTAGCCTGCCAATGTATATTTTTTGGTGAAGACCGCTGTCTTGGTCAGCACTTAAAATGTGGGTTTGCTAGAAAATATATCTCGTAATATCCATACAAACATATGTTAGGAGCAGGAGTGTGCTATTCGGCCCCTCTAGCCTACTCCACCATTCAATAAGATCACGGCTGATTGTGGCCTCAAATTCATATTCCTATCAGCCTCCAATAACCTTTGATTTCCTTTATTAATCAAGAATCGATTTACCTCAGCCTTACAACTATTCAATGAGTCTGCCTCCTGCTTTGGGATAGAATTTGAAAGACCCACAAGCAAATTCAAGCTCCTAGTATGATGCCAGAATTGTTCTGGTTCACGTGTGAAATTGTGTTCACTTTTTAGGCCTCAGCAGCTAGTTCCCCTCAACTGTGCACTGAGCAAACACTCAATTCTAGCAACCAAATGAAAGGAAGATCTGAACTAATTTATTCAAATTGCTTCTTTGGTCACAATTAGTGACTTGTTTCACTGCCTTAAGACCTTTTCTGTGCGATTGTGGTATCACTACATGTGATTCCAAATAGTCTTTATTCATACTTTTGGACCCATTTTGTACAGTAGCTTTATGTAAATGGAGATTATGGCTTTTTTTAAAGTAGGTAGAATATATACTTTTTACCGCTTTTTAAAAGAATTGCTGGTTCTCCTACTGTCCATACCTGTGGTAATCAATAGTCCCAACCCATTGGCAGAAATCATTTTTTCACCCTCTGAGCCAAAGAACCAATTGTATAAAGGCAAATAATCTAAAATTATTCCAAGTCAAAGAGGGGAAAAAATGAATTTGTAATACTTCTTTTAAAAAAAACTTGAATTTGTTCCAGGAGATTGTCATTATAACGATTTACACTGTGATTCCTGAAAAATTTCCTACTTGTGATTCCAGCCAGTCCTACACATTTGACTGAAATAATGCCACCTGAAGTAGCTGGGATTGTTAACATTCTTTCTTTCATTGCAGCGAACAACTCCAACAATGAAGTCTACACTCGCTTTATGAAGTCGCACAGATGCTATGATCTTGTTCCCACCAGCTCCAAACTTGTAGTATTTGATACTTCTCTGCAGGTAATGTAGGAATGTGGAGTTCTGCTACTGTTAAACCATTGTAATTATTCCAACTCCATGGAACATGTGTACATATGTTAATCCCAAATTCAAAATGCTAATAGATTATATGCAGTGCCTTAAGGATGTCTTTCTTATTACATCCGCCATTGTTTCCAAACCCTTTGCCTGCAACTCATTACTTTGAGGTGGGTGAACTACTTTTATGTCTAAACAGGTGCCATTTACTGCAGGAAGTGAATGATTATTAATTTGTTTTGGACAATGTTGTTTGGGGACAAAATATTGAGCAGGGTGGCAGGAAAATTCCCCGCTTTTTCATAGGATCCTGAAACACGCCTGAACCAGTTGGGCAGGTAGGTAAGGACTTGGACTTGCCTGTTGACTGGACAGCAATGCACTGACAATAAAGTACTCTTCCAGCACTGCAATCAAGCGCCAGCTTAAATTAGAGGTTTCTAAACTTGTGTTAGGTACACAGAGGCATAACATGGTGCTTCTGGAATGCATGTTAAATTTAAACCAATATCCTGACTTTTATTTGTATGCACTAAGTTGCTGATGTGATTAAACTTTGGCTGAATTACCAGGATTTGGGAACTGTTTGTGACATGATTGCAGACTGGACACTCAGAGTTCAAGTTAAGCACTCAAAATCTTGAGTAAGACTTGAATCTGTCAGTGAAAGTTGGGAATGCTGTCTACTGAATGAAGCTGAAACAAGATATGAGACTCATCAATTTTTATTGTCTAACGCCCAAAATTTGCCTCAAAAAAAAATGTCAAAGCAACTGAGTATATTTGGTGCGTTAATGGCCTGTCCCACAGGTAGGTAAATAATTTGGACGATCAATTTACCTCCTATAGTTATAAGCATCTCTTCCAATCACACAACGAGAGAAATCGGTTACTCGGTTTAGCTGATTAAATGGCTCACGAAGATCTGAAGGAGCTGAATTCACACGTGACGACCTTCTAAGTGTTGGGGAGAATTTTAATTACCAAAGACAGTTCTCATATGACAGGCCTTTCATCTGTATTTTCTCCTTTTGAGTATTAAATTCAGTGGTACATGTCATTTGATCTTTATAATCTGCTGAGAATATTGATGGCAAATAAAATTGGACTCAACTGGAGTTGGAAAGTGTAATATGGTAGGCTTGTGTAAGCATAAATGTTCACTATTAGTTGTCAAAACAAAACTTGATTGCCTTGCTGACTGCCTACTCTTATGGGCAAGGATTATAGTGCTGCTACAAAACTGCTTTTTAACTGGCCAAGGGTTGAAGTTTGTGGAATGCCAACGTGGGGCCAATAGTTAGATTTAATCCAACTGAATTAACTATTCTTCATCTTAATGGAGCATGACTAATGGAAAATGACCAGGATGGACCTGAAATCAAACTGCTAAAGTGGGGGAAGGCCTTACTTTGACTTTTTTAATAACAAGATAAAATTGGATATGCTTTGGCCAAAGCTAAGTAGGACACTTGCCTTTCTTAGCCAAGGCATAGAGTTTAAGAACAGGGAGGTGCTGCTGGAGTTGTATAAAATCTTAGTTAAGCCACAGCTAGAGTATCATGTGCTGTTCTGGAATCCACATTACAGGAGGAATGTGTTAGCACTGGAGAGGGTGAAGAGGGGATTTATCAGGATGTTGCCTGGGCTGGGGCTGGGGTTTAACTTGTGAAAGGAGGTTGAATAGACTGAAGTTGTTTTCCTTGGAGTTAAGGAGACTGAGTGGGGGACATGGTTGAGCTTTAACTTTTATAAAGTGATGAGGGACATAGGCAAGGTAGACAGGAAGAAACCTTCCCCTTGGTGGAAGGATCAATGACGAGGGCACGGATTTAAGGTAAGGGACAGGAGTTTAAAAGGGATGTGAGCAAAAAAGTTTTCATTCGAAAAAAGGTGCTGGGAAATTCGGGCGCGCCTGCCTGAAAGGGCGATTGTGGCAGCAACCCTCATGACATTTAAGAAATATTTAGATGTGCACTTACAGTGCCAAAACACATAAGGCTGTGAGCCAGCGTTGGAACACAGGATTAATATAGTTAGGTTGTTTTCGACCAGCTGTAGTCCTCTGAATCGGAAGTGAAAGCCTGACCTGGCTTTCTTTTGTTTAAACCCCCTGTCCTTCTAAGCATGTTACAGGTGACTTCAGTATCAAATACAGAACCTCCTTTTGCTTCTGTGACCAAGGAGCACCAAGAAAGCCCAGTCACATTTTAAAACAAGAAATGTATCACAGTCTCTGCATTTTAGGGGTAAAATTAAAAAATTTCTGATCCCAGCTGACACTATTATTGGATGATTCCAATTGTAGACTGCAATCTGGCTTGATTAAATTTAAAAAGAAAACTCTGGTGGTCATTCATTGAAGCATAAGTATGCAACCCTGCAGATTTGATTTTAAC
This sequence comes from Stegostoma tigrinum, assembly GCF_030684315.1. Lineage (NCBI taxonomy): Eukaryota > Metazoa > Chordata > Chondrichthyes > Orectolobiformes > Stegostomatidae > Stegostoma > Stegostoma tigrinum. Next base: position 12,353,579 of record NC_081404.1, on the reverse strand, counting down.
ACAATTATGCTTAAATGTAGAATGATAGTCATACAGCACAGAAACAGACCCTTCAGTCTGACTCCTCCATGCTGACCAGATATCCCAATGTGAACAAGTCCCATTTTCTAGCGTTTTGGCCCATATCCCTCTGAACCCTTCCTATTGATGTACCCATCCAGATGCCTCTTAAATGTTGTCATTGTACCAGCCTCTACCACTTCCTCTGGCAACTCATTCCATACAAGCACCACCCTCTGTGTGGAAAAAAAATTACCCCTCAGATCTTTCTTAAATCTGTCCCCTCTCACCTTAAACCTATGCCGTCTAGTTTTGCACTCCCATAGCCAGGGAGAACACCTTGGCTATTCACCCTATCCATGCCCCTCATGATTTTATAAACCTCTATAAAGTCACCCCTCAGCATCCGACGCTCCAGGGGAAAAAAGGCCCCAGCCTTTAGGTTCCATTCGGGTTTCTAATGAAACACTTCTGATCTGGAATTTTCGAAAAGTGCCCTTACACTAAAGTGACCTATTTCCGAACTGTTCTCAACGAACTACCTTCTCCAGAAGAAACTGTTTTGATGCCTGACCCCAGCCAAGTGTTCTGTGAACTGAAAACAAAAGCCTTTGCAAGCTGAGTTTTTTTCAAAGCAGAAATTAATTCTAGATCCCCCTAGACCAAAAGCAAGCTGATGCCTTTACTATCTCTGCACTGTGAGCGGTTTACAATCCTGTTATCACTCCAGGAAGGGCCCAGTTACCTGTTCTTTGACACAAACCGGTTTAAAATCAGGGCTCCAGGAAGACTGACAAGTTAATTATTAAATTCTTTCATTCAGTTAGACCAAATTCCATATACCACAACTTCAAAAGCTAAACTCTAAAATAAATGACATTAATTTCTATAAATCTCACACCTTATGTCTCTCCACTGGATGTGCATTTCAGAAGATGGCTCATGTACAAAACTTCCTATTCATAATGATTAATGTGGGAAAAATATGGGGATGCTTCAAGTATTAGCCCCCCAAAAAAGTTGTTGATAGACAACTCTCACTTCTAAATTGGATGTACGCCTTTGTATGGCGCACTAAGTCAAACAGTGAAATTTAGAATTTGCCCCATGAATGAGGAGGTTTTAAGCTGGACATGGAAATTTGCCAACTTACTGAACTTAATGCTCACGTTAAGCTTTCTAATTAGGTTTCGGCTTTGGTTCAGATGAAAGCTTCCTTGACACCAACAGCATGTTCTAACCTCAGCATCCAATGTTGGAGCGTCCTTTTGCACTGCATTAATGTGGCATTTCAACTGCCTCAAGTAAGCATGCATAAGGTTGGCTTGATTGAAAGCAATTGTTAAAGGAAACTGAGCACAAAATGACTCCATAGGAATTGCACCTCTATTCAGTGCACCAGTTCTACCCAAACAGTTCATATAATCCCTACAGTGTGGAAGCAGGCTATTCGGCCCAACAAGTCCATACCAACTCTGAAGAGCATCCCACCTTCTTCACCCCCACCCCCCTGTATTCTCCACAGCTAATCCTCCTAACTTACACATCCCTGGGCACTACGGGAAATTTAGCATGGCTGATCCTCCTAATTTGCACGTGTTTGGACTGTGGGAGGAGAGCGGAGCACCTGGAGGAAGCCCACGCAGACACTAGGAGAATGTGCACACTCCACACAGACAGTCGCCCGAGGCTGGAATTGAATCCGGGTCCCTGGCGCTGTGCAGCAGCAGTGCTAACCACTCCATGCAATTACTTGGACTCCCTACGGTATCTTTTAAATAGCTAAGCAGGTCATTCAGTTGCTTGTCTTGGGACAGTAAGGCAAAGGCATTTACAATTGAACAACATTTTCCCACAGATCTATAGAGTGAAATTATCTAGGCTAGATTTAAACACTGATCAGAGATAATGGGAACTGCAGATGGTGGAGAATCCAGGATAACAAAGTGTGAAGCTGGATGAACACAGCAGGCCAAGCAGCATCTCAGGAGCACAAAAGCTGACGTTTCGGGCCTAGACCCTTCACACTCTAATGAAGGGTCTAGGCCCGAAATGTCAGCTTTTGTGCTCCTGAGATGCTGCTTGGCCTGCTGTGTTCATCCAGCTTCACACTTTGTTATCTTAGGTTTAAACACTGGTTCTTTTTGAAAGGATTGAGTTCTTGATGCCAGTCTGACACCCCAGAATTATAATTTTCAGATCTAAATTTCAGTCTTTGCTTTGCTTCCCTTCTCTTCTCATGCAGGTGAAGAAGGCTTTCTTTGCTCTGGTTTCAAATGGAGTTCGTGCTGCACCACTCTGGGATAGCAAAACACAAAGCTTTGTTGGTAAGCCGTATTGACCCTGCAGCGTGTTTTTCCCCAGTTAATTGTACGGAAGCTTTTAATGTGGAAATAATTAAACTTCTCCAATTATAGCAACCAGCTCTTACAAATAGTGAATTTTGTAATAATTGAGTTACTACTTCAAAATTGACAAACCTCACAATCACTATAGACCTTGACTGCCTGCTGGCAAATGATCCAGTGTCTGGGCAAGCTGGCATGGCTATAACTGCCAGCTGCAAGGTATGCTGTTCTTTGGTTCCGGAAAGACAAGGATGGAAGTAAAACGTCTGAGAGATAGCTATCACAAGTGAATGATGTACAGACTTAACCTGGAGCGTCGTCATCTATAGCGTCGTCATCTATAGCCCACTTTCCAAAAGCCTGTCCATGAGTTGGCAACCACCATACATACCCAAAACTACCTCCAAAGGGCAGCATTGGATAACAAATTCTCTTGTCACCCAATAATGCTGAGCACCACTCTGTAGTCTCCAGCATGTACACAATCAAACCAACAATCGAAAATGTATCCATTTTCTTTTGTATGGATTCTGAGGCAAAAGGTATACGGTAATTGCAGAACTTAACTGATTTATTCCTGTTAAAGAAAAACATTGCTCCCCTTAAAAAGTGGTAACATAGATAGTCTGGACTGGTTGAGCTGAATAGCCAGTTTCTATGTACATGATTTAAACCACCTCTACTGATGAAAGTTCAAGGCTAAATGTGAAGATTAAATACTGGCATGTGGTGTAGGAACTCCCAGCAAAACTAGTTATTTTTGAAAGGCTATGCTGTGAACTTGTGATTAGCAAGTTGTTGAGATAAGTCAATTAAATTGTGCAGAACTAGGAGCTTCTGGTTAAACAGGCAATTTGTTCTAGAGGTTGATGAGTGGTAGCTCGTAATAGAATGAAAAATCAATGGTTCTTTCATTGCATTCCTGGATTCAAATGTTATCATTACCATGATTTTCCTACCCAGTTGTGCCTTGCCAGATTTTGTTACTGGCCTGCTGTTGGCACAATGTGCACTGAGGATTGTGTTTGAATTGCTGCACCATTTCTGGCTTGTGTTTTGCCAGGATGTGACTCACCGAATGTCAGATTAATAAACAGGGGATGTGGCCTGCTAAGCTTTAGATGTTTTGCTTCCAAAATGATTCAGCAAGTAGGTCAGGAATGCCTTTGGTTTGAGCTGCAGTTGTTTGTACTGAGTTAACTAAGCTCTTGATTTCCAGCTGCGAAACTGATAGTTTGAATCAAAGAATTTGCTTGTGTGCAGGAAGTTTAAATTACATAAAAATTCCATGTTTTTTGGCCACTGTCCTGTTCAATGCGGTTGTGTGCCAAGTGATCGACCTTCCTTTTCCCACGGGCGAGTGGATGTGAAGATAGATTTTCAATACCACCTTTCACACTGTCCCAATAAGAGCAAGATCTGTTCCATTTTCGCAGCAATACAAGGTAGGCAGTCTTGGTTTCAGTGCCCTTCTCTTTGTTGCAAATCCAAGTTTTCTGCTGTGCATGTGTGTAGCAAAGTGTTGCTCGTGCCAGCACACTTGTGATGATCAAAGAGGGGTCTAGGTATTGGCTTCTTTTTGGTCATTAGAATGTCACTAGTGCTGCTACAGAGTAATGTTATTCAAACATTAGAAACTTGTTAGTTTTGGCACGGTTTTGCAACACCACACTTTCCAGGTGACTGTGTTGGCATGTAGGAATTTGCACTTTCCCACTATGTGCAGCACTTTTGTGTTTGGTTTGCACACAGGAAAAGTCTAAATATGCAGAATTAAAGCAGCAGGACTCTTGAGCTGTATGAGATGGCTTGCTTGCAGGAATTAATTGGTACAAGTGGGTTCACCATGCTGCACAGTGATGTGTCATTAGGCTCTGAACAGTTAGTTACCTTGATTGCAATTTTATCTATCTGTGAATCAGTTGTAAAATGTCATTGAAACAAGCCAATGGTTGTTCATTCATGTTCATCCATAGTGTTGGGGAAGAGATTGCATGTATTGTTTAGCAAGGGAGTATCCCTTTTTAATGTAGTGCTTGCAAATTAAAGTTAATTTAAATAATTAATATATATTGGAAGGAAATAATCTTTTCATTTTGACTGGTCTTCTGTTCTGTTGCAGGCATGCTCACAATCACAGATTTCATTAATATTTTACACAGATACTACAAGTCACCGCTGGTACGTTTGCTCTTTGTGTGCATGTGTGTAAGCTGGGCTGCAGTTAATCTTAAATACTGTGGTATTAAGAACGACTTTTGGTGATCAAAGTGAACAATTGTAGTAAGCTGATGCTAAACTCGAGTCACAGCCTGCCTTATCTCTGTGTCAGAGAGCTGTTTTCAGCTGCACCACTGCAAATATTGTCCAGTTTATCCCCAGGTTTTCACTTCACCTGCCTTGAAGGTTCTTGTGCTGGGATGCACTTCTATAAGCAGTACCCACCCACTCATAGCTGGGACCATGTGGTTAAGGTATGCCTCCCCTTACCCCTGGGGTGAGGCCAAAACTAATTGTAGCTGCTCTCCTTTTTGGCTTTGCTCAGGTAAGGTATCTTACAGACACCATTTTTTTGGTCCCATGGTATTCCCCTCAATACTGAAGGCAGAGGAGATTGACCTGCATTTAAGCAACCCTATCTGGGGGATGTAAAAGATCCTGTGACACTATTTTGAAGAAGTTGGGAAGGGCAGTTCTTCCCAGTGCCTTGGTCAATATTTAACTACTGGCATCAGCAAAACACCTTATCCAGTCAGCATCACGTTGCTGTTTGTGAGACCTTGCAGTGCACGTCACAAAAGGTGCGACAGAAATGCGTGTTTCTTTCTGGTTCCGATGAGTCTGCTGTTTTGATTGTAGAAGTGCTTTGTGTGAAGATTCCCATTGTTTAATTTACATTAAGATAAGTGGGGAAGAGTTCACCGAAGTGGGCTGGTGGGACAGCAGCAGCTTACTGATTTTAGCTTCTGGGGATTATGGCTAATTTCAGATTTTTTTTTCTCCCCCCTTCCCCACTCAGGTTCAGATTTATGAATTGGAGGAGCACAAAATAGAAACGTGGCGAGGTAAAGTAAGATAACAGAGAGTGAGTGTTGACACGCAGAATTTTAAAGTTGAAGGCTGTGGTGATGAGTTACAGTATGGATGTTGTAAGGCAGAAGAGAAAGTTGAATCCTACAATCCGCGCTTTGCAGTAAAGGGAAAAGATGGTATGAAGTTGTGGAATTCTGTTGTTGAGGCTTTCCTTCTACTCAGTTGCCTTTTTACTTGGATAGTTCCAAATTTTCATAATTTGCTATGATCCTGTTATAGCCTAGGCCCACTGAAGGGTGTATTTTATAAGAATTAAAATGCTGAAAAATTAAAACAGGTTAAACTGTTTTTAATGTGCGCAAACATCTGTGGAAAACTCCAGTGTGTAAAAAGTTAATCAGAATTGGTTTCTCTCTCCCCCCCCCCCCCCCCCCCCCGGAAAAAAATCAAATGCCAATGCTGTTCTTGAAGTGTACCTTGCATTACCAACCATCATCTACAAATCGGAATCCTTAAAAAGTAATAAAACTAAAGCAGACTATTCAGGCCATTGTTTGTATCAGGTTTTCTTTCTTGCTGTCGCTATCTCCCTCTTTGAATGCTTCATCACTGCTCTGCCAGTGACTGACTTTCAAATAGCCATTTCCAGTCTGTTTTTGCTCAATCATGTTTCCATTTCGCAAAGAAAAAGGCATTGTAAACGTGCTTGGAATGCTCGTCGCCCCCATTCCTCTGCACGACTAGCAGAATCACTCTTTCCTTGAATATAGTATGATAAATGTTCCTTTTAAAGAATATATTTGTTTGGATTGCTTGCTTCTCCATGATTGTATTAAACTCTGTTCTAAACAAGATTACCCTGCAAATATAGAAGGAGCTGGGAGGGGTCAGTGCTCAGTTGTTAAAGGCACTTTACAAACTGGTGAGGTCTAAGATAGCACCACTGATTAGGGCTGCAAAGTCATTTGAGATTTAACATTTTTGCTGTTTGATTTTAGAAATGTAAATTAAACCTGAACAGTTGGTTTATTTTAGAGAAAGAGTTTGACATTTCAGACCATTGACCAACTGTCAGACCAATGACATTTCGAGTAGCAGAATCTGAAGCATCAACTCTGTTCCTTGCTCCAGAAGCTGCCTGTCTTGTGTGTGTTTTTAGCATTTTCCATTTATCATTCTGATTTTCAGCATTTGCAGTGTTTTGCTTTTGATTTATTTCGAACTCCAGGAGCAAGAATGGAAGAGTGTCTTGTAGGTTGTGCATGAATTCTGGTTACTTTGTCTGGTAATATGCAAGGATTTTATTGCTGTGGCAGTAAGAACATAGAAGTTTACAGCATGAAGAGGCCATTCAGCCCTTGAGTCTGCTCTGCCATTCAGTAAGATCGTGGCTAATCTGATTGTGGTCTCAACTCTACTTTCCTGTCTGCCTCCTCTCCCCATAGCTCTTAACTCACTTGCCCATCAGAAATCTCTCTCATTCAGCCTTGGGTATATTCAATGCTCCAGTTTCTACTGCTTTCTGGAGAAGAATTCCAGACTAAGAATCCTCTGAGAGAAGAAATTTCTCCCCTTGCTTTTAAACTATGGCCCCTGAAGAAGCATCCTCTCAGCATCCACCCTGTGAAGCCCTTTCAAGGCCTTGTGTTTCAATAAGATCACCTCTCATTCTTCTAAACTCCACTGAGTGTAGGCCCAGTCTGCTCAAAGTTTTCTCCATAAGATTAACCCTTCATTCCAGACATCAGCCAAATGAACCTTCCCTGCACTGTTTCTTTAAGGAGGCCAAAACTTTACACAGTGTTCCAAGTGTGGTCTTGCTATTGTCCTGTAATGCGCTAAATGGTCTAGCTGTCCGAGTATAAAAAATCCTTTTATTTATTATGGTTTCTTCTGACATCGTATTGCCACTTATTGGTTTTTACTTTTTCTCTTTGTCTCAGAGGTTTACTTGCAAGATTCATTTAAACCATTGGTGAGCATCTCCCCAAATGCCAGGTAACTACAATGTCCTAATCTTGTGCAGCAGTGTGCTTTTAATCTGACTTGTCAGCGAGAATTCCACCTGATTATTTGGTCATATTTCTGTAGAACCTGTAGTTATTTGGTCAAAAAAGTTCTGAATTGTGAATGGACTCTTGTATAAGAGGTGCTTTATGACCTCTTATAAGAATTCAGCTGGCATCTTTGTTCAATGACCAGCAGATCATTTTGTTGGATAAGATAAATACTTTGGAGCTTGGGGATTGAAGTTTTGAATGAAATTTTCAGATCCCAAAGAACGCTGAGAGCTGAAGACAGAGGCAGGCAGATGATGGGTGGGCCTAGCAGAGGGAGAGAAGGACATCAGGGAGCTAGACATAGACACAGGCAGAAAAGGATGTGGGAGAGTATGGAGGCAGCGAAGAAAGAGACCAGGGCCTTTGGACATGAGAGAGATGGGGCAGGGAGGGAGGCCAGGCCGCAGGAGGGAGGAGAACGGTGTGGCGAGGGGGCAGAAGCGGGAGGGCAGGGATACGGGGAGGCAATGGGCCATGCTGGAAGAGGGACAGAGCTGGCTGGTGAAGCAGTCTGGCTGAGGATGTGTAATGGAAGGGATTGGGGAGGCAGACCTGAGACAGGAGGGAGTGGAGACTGGATCGGGAGGGAGGCTGGGAATGGGATGGGATGGGGTTGGGAGGGAGGCCAGCGATGGGTTAGGGAGGTCGGGCGGGGTCGTGGCGGGATGGGGTAGGAATGTGGGGGGTGGGGGGGAGAATGGGTTGGGTGGGTGGGAGTGTTGGGGTGGTGGGGGGGGCAGGGTGGGATTGGATAGGTGGATGGAATGGGGGTGAGTGGAGGGAGGCTGCAGTGGGGTGGAATGGGATGCGGAGGGGGTATGGGAGTGGGGTGGAATGGGATGCGGGAGGGGGGTATGGGAGTGGGGTGGGAGGGGGTATGGGAGTGGGGTGGAATGGGATGCGGGACGGGGGTATGGGAGTGGGGTGGAATGGGATGCGGGACGGGGGTATGGGAGTGGGGTGGAATGGGATGCGGGACGGGGGTATGGGAGTGGGGTGGAATGGGATGCGGGACGGGAGTGGGGTGGAATGGGATGCGGGACGGGGGTATGGGAGTGGGGTGGAATGGGATGCGGGACGGGGGTACGGGAGTGGGGTGGAATGGGATGCGGGACGGGGGTACGGGAGTGGGGTGGAATGGGATGCGGGACGGGGGTACGGGAGTGGGGTGGAATGGGATGCGGGACGGGGGTACGGGAGTGGGGTGGAATGGGATGCGGGACGGGGGTACGGGAGTGGGGTGGAATGGGATGCGGGACGGGGGTACGGGAGTGGGGTGGAATGGGATGCGGGACGGGGGTACGGGAGTGGGGTGGAATGGGATGCGGGACGGGGGTACGGGAGTGGGGTGGAATGGGATGCGGGACGGGGGTACGGGAGTGGGGTGGAATGGGATGCGGGACGGGGGTACGGGAGTGGGGTGGAATGGGATGCGGGACGGGGGTACGGGAGTGGGGTGGAATGGGATGCGGGACGGGGGTACGGGAGTGGGGTGGAATGGGATGCGGGACGGGGGTATGGGATGGGGGTATGGGAGTGAGAGGGATCAGGGCAAGCAGGAAGGCCAGGAATGGAATGGAGTGGGGAAGGAGGCAGTGGGGAGAGAGACCAAAGATGCAGGATGGGAGGGATCTTGGTTTCTAGATTGCTTTTTAGGGTAATGTGGAAGAGAAAAATAATTCAAAGCAGTGTGTCAGGTAACTTAAAACGTGAAAACCCTTAAGATTGTATTTGAGTTTATGCATCAAAATTTAATTCAGCTGGATCAGTGTAAAATAGTTTGGCTTTAGGTTGTATTCTTTTATTTCTTACTGAAGTCAATGTCCAATAGCATAGACATGTGGCACACCATTCACCATCTTAAATGTTCAGTCCCTCCGTCATCAACACACAGCAGCAGCAGTGTATACCATCCAATGATGCATTGCAGCAAATTGCTGAGGCTCTTTAGACAGCACCTTCCAAATCTGCAACCACTGCCACCTCCCAAGGCCAAGTACAACAGATGTATGGGAGCACAGCCATCTGCAAGTTCCCTCTAATTCTGTCTCCACTTAGACTTGGAACTGTATTGCTGACCCTTAACTATCACTGTGTCTTAGTCCTGAAACTCCTGTCCTAATTCTAGTTGATTCGTGTTATTTATTCTTGATGAGAAATCCCTATTCTAATTTTTATTTGTCCATGTTTTAAAAGTTGTAATGGCTGTTCTGAACTTAAATGAATCCTTGCATCGTGCGATGCCAAAACATGCTTCTGTCTTTTTCATTATTGCAGCTTGTACGATGCAGTTTCATCACTAATTAAGAACAAAATTCACCGTCTTCCAGTCGTCGATCCATTGACCGGGAACACACTCTACATTCTAACACACAAGCGCATCCTGAAGTTTCTCAAACTCTTTGTAAGTATCTCAGACCAGAAAAGCAAGGTAAATTTGGTCACCCACACAAGAGCACACTTTTAAAATGTCAGAAACCACACATCAAAAGCTTTGGGTCTCGTCTTATTTGTTAGCAGATTTTAAACTTAGAGCAGAAGTAGCATTGAAATTTAAATCATTTTTCACTGAACTCATTCTGATATGGCTGATTAATGAGTGCTGCTGCATCAGAGATCTGATCTTAGCATCTAAGGAATTAAGTAACACCATTGAAATTGTGTCACTTCGTTGCGTTGCATTAGAGGCAAGGGTACATCGCTGAGCAAAATTTTTTCTAAGCTGAAGCAATGGGCTACCAAGAGAACTCTCTTATACTGCAGTGTAAGCTGAGCTCCCACGTTGTCTCCAGAAGCGTGTTTGTTATGTTATTTCTCTTTTGTTTTGGATAAAACAATCTGCTAAGTTCAGTTAGCCTTGCTGCTGGGGAAGTAAAGCAATATGTGATTTTTGCAACTGTGCAGGTTCACATCAGAGATTGAATATTTTCTCTGGTGGTTGGGGTCAAATAATTGCATTCTTCTCATTTGACTAGTGCCTTAGTTGCTGTTAGAAATCTGTTTGAACTCATTGGTAAATATATATCTTTAGGATCACAGTACATCATCTAAACACTAAGATGTTCCCCTGATCTTCAGCTCCATGCTTTCTACTGCCTATCTTGTGAGGTGGCAAAATTGGTTAGCATTTGTGCATTGTTCTGGAATATACTTATTAGATTTAGAGCTCCTTGAAGTGTTGTACTATGGACCTTCTGTACAGCTATCCCACATGTAAATTAATTTGAAACCTGGACATTGCAGTATGAATCGTAGAATCCCAACAGCATGGAAGCAGGTCATTCAGCCATCAAGTCCACACTAACCCTCCAAATAGCATTCCATCCAGACCCAACTCCCTACCCTATCCCTGTAACCCTGCATTTCCCACAGCTAACTCATCTAACCTACACATCCCTGGACACTGCAGGCAATTTAGCATGGCCAATCCATCTAACCTAAACATCTTTGGACTGTGGGAGGAAACCGGAGCGCACAGTCATGGGGAGAATGTGCAAGCGTCACACAGACAGTCACCCAAGGCTGGAGTCGAACCTGGGTCCCCAGCGCTGAGAGGCGGCAATGCTAACCACTGAGCCACGGTGCCGCCCCTTTTAGATCACTGCCATCCTCCATTTTATCTTCAACAAAGATGGTCGAGATCACTGACTTTTCTATGGACGTATCAGCCAGGAGTTGGGCTTGATTGATGGGAAGGGGCATCAACTCATCTATTTTCTTCCGTTGTTCAAATCGATCTGCTACTCGTGTCCATTCCAGCCAGGTGACGTGCTGGCATGGTATTTCGCACTTGCCAGTCTTGCACCATCCTTATGTATCAACTGTAGCTCATCTACAATTGCACTGTGACATCTGTCATCCAATTCTGCTGAGGTTAACCTGTCTTTGTGTTCCCATTCACTTTCCCCTTAGGAAGAGATCTCTAGCTTATCAGCTCAGATTAACAGCTGAAATACCAATTGTTTTCTTTACTCAGCATCACTTTTTAAGAGTAATTTTCCTCTCGTGATTGCAAGTGCCTCTTTTCGCTTTTAATCTGTACATAAAACTTTGAGCATAAGACTTAACATGCACATTTCATAGGTTTCTACTTTCTTCCATAGATTTTTACCTTGTTGCCAGGTTTCTGTGGTCGATGGCGAAGTGGATAGAATGGAACATCTTAAGTCTTTTTTTCTCTCTCTCTCTCTCTCTCTCTCTCTCTCTCTCTCTCTCTCTCTCTCTCTCTGTCTCTCTCTCTCTGTCTCTCTCTCTCTCTGTCTCTCTCTCTCTCTGTCTCTCTCTCTCTCTCTCTCTCTCTCTCTCTCTCTCCCCCCCCCCCCCCCCCCCCCCGCCACCGTTTCAAGCTTGAGTTTTCCTGTTGTTATCACATCATGTCTCTCCTGCCCCTCCTAACTTCTGTATTGTGTGTACCAGTTCTGTTAAGTTTGTCCAGTTAGGATAAATAATACCTACTTGTTCCGGTCTGATAGCATTCATGTCAATCTCTCATTTGCTTTCTTGTAATGTATTTCTTCTAACTACCGTTAAATACGAGCACCAAAAAGACACACACAATAGAAATTCTACGCTTCTAAATTTTACTTGACATGATGTTTTGTAGGGCCTCTCCTCGCTCTGCAAGTAGTACTGTGTGATTTGCATATTGCAAGTTCACGTTCTTGTCTCCAAATTTTACACCGGGCATTTCTCTGAATGTTAGAAATCAAATAGATTCTGTCTGTGAAACAGCATTTTAGAAACAGTAAAAATGACGCTGTTGTGTATCTGATGTAGATATTAATTGAGATCACTTTGTCTCCTTGTGGCAAAACTTAAAACACCAAAAAGAAAATGATGTACAATCATTTTGACTTTGTCACCCTTCAACATGTCGATGTTGGAGGCGTTTGCTCTTCAAGTTAAAACGAAATGTGAGCATCTCGGGATTGTGGATTGAACAAACAGAATTCCAAGAACAACAGAAAAGTAAAAGACATAAGAAACGATGATAGGAAGAACAAAGAAAAGAAACACCCCTGAGTTTCTTTTCAATGTTGAAACAAGAATGCATGTTGGCAGGCTAAATTGAAGTGGTGTAATGAGATATGTGACAAAGCATTAATGCTATAAAGAAATCCTAAAATGAGAATTTAACCCCCCAGAATTGAAATCTTTGACAGATGCTGAGAATAACAGATGTAGGTCCACGGGAGAACAAAGGCGATAAAATATTGTTTGAAAGGAACACAGCAGTAGAAAGGTGGACAGAATATACAAATGGATTGTGCAGTGATCCAAACCAAGGGAGACCTATAGCAATAGGAGCAAACTATGAGCTAAATCTTATGCTTGAGGTAAAGTTTGCTTTGAAACTGAATGCAGGAAAAGATCCAGGCACAGATGGAAAAATGCAACAGAAATGTAAGAATCTTTGGAGAAACAGAATGAGAAGTGATAACAAAAATCTGTGATCAATTAAGCACCAAAAGGTATATTCCACATGACTTCAGATATTCATTATTTGTGAAAATACCAAAGAAACCTAAAGTAATGGTGTGCAGTCATTTTGGAACTATAAACTTAATAAATCATCTTATTAAAATGATCTTGAAAATCATAATTGAAAGAAATGATAACACATTTGAACCAGAAATTGGTAAAGCACCCTCTGGACATAGACCTGGAGTTGGGACAACAGAGGGAATATTTAATCTAGCAACAATTTTTGATAAATATCTAGAAGTAAATGAGAATATTTACCTAGTCTTCATCGACCGTGATTACTGCTTAAAGCTAGTTAACGTATTGCTGAAATGCGATGTTAACAGGATAAAGTTGAAATTTATCAGAGTCTTTCGTGACTAATAATTGTCTCTCTTCTAGCTTGATGACAATGATATGTTTCAAGTGAAGTGAGGAGTACAATGAGACAATAAAAGTCATGACTAAATAAATGTAAGGCTATGACCTGACAAACCAGCAACATGCTTTGTGAATCACCCTGCCAGTAAAATTAACATGGTGGCAACCAAATCAACACAGCAGCTATCAACCAACTAGACAGATGTGAGTTTGCTCGCTGAGCTGGAAGGTTAGTTTTCAGACGTTTCATCACCATTCTAGGTAACATCATCAGTGAGCCTCCGACGAAGCGCTGGTGTTATGTCCCGCTTTCCATTTGTGTGTTTGGGTTTCCTTGGGTTGGTGATGTCATTTCCTGTTCTTTTTCTCAGGGGATGGTAGATGGGCTCCAAATCAATGTGTTTGTTGATGGAGTTCCGGTTCGAATGCCATGCTTCTAGGAATTCTCGTGCATGTCTCTGTTTGGCTTGTCCTAGGATGGATGTGTTGTCCCAATCAAAGTGGTGTACTACCTCGTGTATGTAAGGATACGAGTGATAGTGGGTCATGTCGTTTTGTGGCTAGTTGATGTTCATGTATCCTGGTGGCTAGCTTTCTGCCAGTTTGTCCAATGTAGTGTTTGTCACAGTTCTCACATTGAACAAACTGGCAGAAAGCTAGCCACCAGGATACATGAACATCAACTAGCCACAAAACGACATGACCCACTATCACTTGTATCCTTACATACAGATGTGGAAGGACACCACTTTGATTGGGACAACACATCCATCCTAGGACAAGCCAAACAGAGACACGCACGAGAATTCCTAGAAGCATGGCATTCGAACCGGAACTCCATCAACAAACACATTGATTTGGAGCCCATCTACCATCCCCTGAGAAAAAGAACAGGAAATGACATCACCAACGCAGGAAATGACATCACCAACCCAAGGAAACCCAAACAGATAAATAGAAAGCGGGATGTAACACCAGCGCTTTGTCGGAGGCTCACTGATGATGTTACCTAGAATGGTGATGAAAAGTCTGAAAAGTAACCTTCCAGCTCAGCGAGCAAACTCACATCCAGGAACTCAACCTGAGCTACAAATCTTCTCAAAACTCGCTAGAACTAGACAGAATGATGTCACAGCAGTAGTGGCAGGGGTATGCACACTGAGCTGAGCGCTTTATGGCGATGTCAGCAGATACTACACTAGACCGGATTTTGGTGTTCAAGCCTTGAAATGGGACTTGAACCCAGAACCTTGTGATTAAAAAGCCTGGTACTGAGCTGCAGTGGCAGGTTTAAAAGGTTCTTTGCTATTTGGTGGGCAGAGGGGAGATAGATAGAGACTTATTCCAGATTGAGGAATAGAAAGATGCATCAGTTTTATTGTGTTACTTTCAAAAAAGTACATTTAAAAATCTAATTCAAAATCATTTGCAACTTTATTCTTGTCAGTTGGCCTAAATCCATTTGTTTTGATTCTTGGATGTTATATAAGTGTTTGCTGTGTTTCTTAACCTATTATCATAGATCTCAGAGATGCCCAAACCAGATTTTATGTCTAAAACGTTGGAAGAGTTGAACATTGGAACATACAAGAACATTGCAGTGGTGAACAAAAACACTCCCATTTATGTGGCTTTGGGAATCTTTGTGGAAAAAAGAGTATCTGCGTTGCCTGTTGTGGATGAATCTGGTAAAATTAAATTCTTATTTTCGTTGGCCATCTCAGCACACTTGGTTGTGCCACTAGCTCACACGAGTAGAGCAGATCACATCAAAGGTTAGCGGTAACTGTCAATCAACACCACAATTTCTCAAGAATAAACAAGTAGGTTTTACTGATGTAGTGAAATTTGGTTTCAATGCCCTTTTTAACTTGTTTCTTTTGTAAATACTTTATTTACAGTTAAACATCACTTGTTGAGTTTGGCTGGTCAGGACAGTAAAACCTGCATCAATATGGATTATCAGTCAAAAGGTGAAAACAGACTGGATGGCCCCAGTGCATTTGACTGCAATTTAGTCAAGTTTATATTTCTCTGCTGGGATAAACAAATCTAGCCTAAATGGATAAATCATAAGAACAGTAACTTTCCTTATGGAAAATCTACATTACACCACTTGAATAGTGAAGACAAGTTCTAGTTCAGAGAGCTTCACTTGCTTACTATTGTGCTAGTGAGTAAAGAGGCCAGATAAATTCTTTCCTCTGTTCAATTTAATTGCACCTAAATATTCTATTTCCAATGTGTTATGTTGACCATGCTCTTGTCTTTCCCTATATCTATAGAGCGAGTCAGGGATATCTATTCTAAATTTGACGTCATTGTAAGTATCTTGCAGCAGCATTTATATATTCAAATAGCCTTCCTTGTTGCTGTGAGACCATTCCCTGATTAATGTTTCTGCTTTAGAACCTTGCTGCAGAAAAGACCTACAACAACCTGGATATTACTGTAACAAAAGCGCTGCTGCACCGCTCTCAGTACTTCGAAGGGGTACTGAAGTGTTACAAGCATGAAACCCTCGAGACGATTATCAACCGTCTTGTGGAGGCAGAGGTACAGGAAAAGGAACTTTTAAAAAGACAACTAATAAATCAGTTACTACTTAAAATGATGGGTTAATGGTATATCGGCCCTGTTCTAAATTGTCTTTTCGTTCACCCACTTGCCGCCTCCCCAGAAAATGCTAATTGTTTTGGAATATAGCCCTGTGACCACTTGACACTTGCAGCTCATCACTCTTCCTGCGTGATTGTAGAAACGGTCATTTGGATAGTGGGTAGTAGTGGAAACCCTGGCTTGTTTCTCACTCCCCCATTCCATCTGGAAGCACTGACAGCAAAATTGGTCACTCGCAACTCCCACAATGCAAACTGGCAATTGAACTTGGGACCTTCCAGGTTTGAATCACTGGGGCAAGCACTGAGCCTTTGCAGTAACCTCCTAAGTGCTGCAGAGAATTTTAAATCGTGCACACCACATCCTCAGCAGCTCTGCTGCCTGCACGTTTTCTTTCTGCAAGAGCTCTTACACTCGAGCGTTTTTGTTTTAACGAGCTAATTCATTATTAAACTGCTACAAGAAAACTGTAAAATTTGGCGCAAATTGAAGCTCGTTGAAGACGACCCGCTGCTTTTGCTGCTGCTGTTGCATTAACCCTTTCCTGCTGGAATCTACAAGCAGGAGCGTCACAAGCATGGTTCCAAATGGAGGTGCTGCTGTGAGGCTTGTGCTTTGACCTTCTGTCCAAAAACTGAAATAGGAAAGCTTTGTCTTTTGTCATGAGTTAATTGCCGTTTTGTGTGTGTTGCAAATGAAGGGTGTCAGCGTGATTGGAAGAAATAACACACAATGGCTGTACTTTATTTAAAGTAAACTGAAAATGGTCCCTCACTATAATATCTGTCAAGCGATAGGACAGATATTCCAGGCATTGGCTTTTCATCAAAACCGATCTGATAAATCACTTTTCATTTTGCAGTTGTTTGGTTTTACTGTGCATTTTTGTCTTGTTATCTGCCTTTAACACACTCTTTAAAATGTAACACACTTGACCAGGCTTTTACTCTTTGGCCCTAGTATCTTTTGGCTTCATATGGAATTTTGACATTTCTGTGAAGTGCATTGAGATATTTTCTCATGTTAAAGGGGATAGGTAAATGCAAGTTGTTTTTGCAGTTTTTGTTTCTTCCTTTTCTGTAAGGAAGTACCCAGTGCACAAAAATAATTAGCTTCTATGATTACATTTCCTTATGTACTTAGCAGTTTTAGTGGATTTATAGGAAATCAAACCTCTGTTTTTTTTTCCCCAATTTTTAATTTGGGTAAGTGAAAGACTGAAACTGTTTAGATGGTGTTTCAATCTCATTTCAACCCCCCCCCCCACCACCCACCTAAAATGTCCCTGAGTACAGGAACAGACAGTCCATAAGGATCCTGTTGATAACGGAATCCCTACGTAAGACAGCACCAGAGGTGGAAAGTCCGTTATTGTTTGAAGCACTGATTAAAAATCAAGTACTCTCTCCACTGTTAGTATTAGGCATAAATATTGCAGTCTCTTTTCCAGATTCTGTTGTGGTAGAAGGGAGATTTATTTTTTGGTTTCTATTTATTTCATTTTCCTTTGTGAAATTTCAGGTTAAATCTTTGAGGCTTTGATGAACTGATAGAGAACGCTTTTGATTTTGTTGGAGTCTTCAACAGAGCAGCCATTCCAGCAGCATAGCAAAAAGAATGCCTTATTAATAATTGAAGTTAAAGCTCATGCATAGGTATCTTTCACCTCATTGAGCAGCAAGTGGTAAAATCTCCAATTTCAAGGCCCCAACATGACAGTAATTTCTTTCTCTTCGAAGATTTGTGATACTGCCTTACACAGATGTATCCATGGGAGGTTACAGCTAGTCAGGAAGCACATCCTTTCCAGCACTGATGAACTGAAAATAAAAACAAAGCAACTTGGTAGCTCCCAAGCTTAGCCATGTTTGTTCCTCCCAGTTTCGACCTGTTGGTTTTCTCCTTGAAAATCTAATATCTGCCCAGTAGCCTCTGCATTGTGGAGGCACACATATGGCTCCTGCCTCCAAAGCACTGCAATGTGTCGCTACCTTGAGGCAATTCAGTGGTGTTGGGGGGGGTGGTGTGGTAGTGGCAGAATAGAGATTGAACTGAACTGTTAAGATTTGGGAAATCTACTTTTATATTTAGTCCAGTGGAAAGAGCTGGTAAACTATTGCTAAAAGCATTAATTTGTCATGAAATTGACTAGTTTTCTTATCTATTTCAGAGATTCTTTACAATAGCTACTTGTTACTTATCAGGTCTTTTCCTGTTTGTAGGTTCATCGGTTGGTGGTAGTTGATGATCATGATGTGGTAAAGGGGATTGTCTCGCTCTCTGATATTCTACAGGCATTGGTGCTAACAGGAGGAGGTATATATTCTCTCTATATTATCCGATTGTTAAATGAAAGCAAGAATGCATTTGTGGCTCTTGATCTCTGAACATAGGTGTATTATCAACCTCTGGAATCGTATTGAGTGTGTCTTCCACCCTGTTGAAGACAGACTCCCCCATACTGAAACCACTCAGTGTGCTCCACTCATTCCTCTCACTGAGGAGCATGGACAGACAGTGCTTGCCCAGATATTGATTGCCGAGGATAATTTTCTTCTTTCAGAAGAAACGTTGTTTGCCTCATGTTTAAGATGTCTTTCTCATTGAGTGGCACAACATAAATCGGTGGTTTCACTTTTGTAAGACCTGTGAAAAGGCACATTCATTTTGGTTCATATTGTTTTTAATGTAATGGAGATATTTGTTAAGCCCTGATCTTGTATGTGTGTGTGTTATATAATAACTGTGGTGGCAGTGACAATTCATGGTATTCGAAGAAAGACGGTTCATAAAGAAATCTTGAGGTGGAACGCATTCATGTGATTTGTTTCATTTAATTTTTTCGAGGATTATATTGATATTGTTGTCTTTGCCATGGTATAATATTGATGTCTAAATAGTTACTGCTATATTAAGTTATATTAACGGATTTGTACAAAACAAAAGTTCTGTCTCGTCATCCTCTATTAAGATCAATTCCGGTGCTGTGGTTAGTTGGCTGTTGAAACACTTCCTCATTTTCTTTCCTGGAATGTGAACCAGTGTACCTGACATTGGTACTTTTTTTCACTGCTTCGCTTTGGTAAAGTTTTAATTAAGACTCCATGGCTCTTAATATACTTAGCATTTAACATGTTGGGCAGTACACAATGACAAAACATGAAGTGTTTCCCTAATTTTCTCTTCAGATAATTCTTCCGAGCTCAGACAGTGAATGATGTCTATCAAGTGCACCTGTAAGATCGTCCCCGCATTGAGTCCTCACCAGCCTGGAAATCTTTTGTCTAAGGATATGCACCCATGGTGGCACAATGTTTTTTCACTGTTGCAACACTTCCATAAAATAGAGAAGGATCCTGGCTACTGCTCACTGTTTCCATTTTGACTGAACTTTGAAATGTTTCTG
Source organism: Stegostoma tigrinum (assembly GCF_030684315.1). Lineage (NCBI taxonomy): Eukaryota > Metazoa > Chordata > Chondrichthyes > Orectolobiformes > Stegostomatidae > Stegostoma > Stegostoma tigrinum. The sequence continues at coordinate 12,334,269 of NC_081404.1, read as the reverse complement.
CACCTTTCTACTTAAAGCCATTGACTTCTGTGCCCACTGAAATGATACTGCAGGTCAGGTCAAAGGAACGGAATCTTTTGTTTTTCTTATCCCATCCTACCTCAGGTGGATAGCTGAGAAGTCTATTAACATGACTGATTATTTCATTATCTGAGCATCAGTTTTTTCTTGTACTTTGATTTAAGTTTGATTATCTGTTCTATTGCTAGATATTGTCCAATTTATATAACTACTCCTGTTATTCAATGCTTGTTTAAGACTCTGAGCGATGCAAACACAGTTACTGAAAAACAGGTTGCATGAATACTGTGTAATTGTCTTTTTGACTGAGGTGTTGGGCAGTCTAGTACCTGATTTGTCAGATACCCGCTTCCAAAAAAAAGCTGTTTTTGATGTATCCTTTCATACTTTGCAATATGTAGCATCATGCACACCAAAAGATTTTAAGTGGTTATCTTTAACAGTTTGGTTTGCACAGTTAAATTATTTTTGCACTTTTGACTAAAACAGTTTGAGAATCTGTGCTTCTCCTTCCTGGAGCCTCCCCCTTTGAACCCAGTTAAGAAACTGCATTTCAATGTAGAGTATTCCTTCCAACAGCAGAATCCCATGAAAATTTCTGCAATGATTTCACTACTTAAAGTCACATGCTATTTAAGGTCGTTTTTAATTTCATTTGGACCTGTTCTGAAATGGGCCTAATAGACAAAATTGAGCTTGGCTTTTCAAAACTACAAACCACTACAAAGAGTGTCCAGCCTAACACCTCCAAAAGTTTTAATACAAAAGCAAATTTGAAATTGGTTGTCATGATGCTTAAATAAATTGTATTTCTTTATTCCTAGGAAAATGATGATTGTAGATGCTATAATTCAGAGCTGGAGTCTCCTCTTTGTCACTGATCCTTTTTTAAAGTCATTTTGTTGCTTGTGGATTTGAGTGTCAGAAATATGTTTTGCTTTTCATTTCTACAAACAAAACCAATTCTGAATGAAGCTTGGTTTTTGATGATAGACTCCTGGAATGCTGGTGCACCAGGTTGAAAGTGTTGTTGATGGTTGGAACATCAGTTTGGAAAATGTTTGCTTTTATTACTTGGATTCTATTTGGACCCAGAGTGCAAACGTGTACAAGCCTCACACTACACCATTTATGAGATGTAGCTTTAATCCACTTGTGTGCAGTGTGTATAGTAGTATTCTGTGCTGATTTTATTTTTCTTTTGATTAGGTGGTAGTTTGCAAATTGGTGGTTGTGGCTGGAATTTTGGACATTCTGATATGGCAACACAGATGTTCCAACAAAGTTGGGTATTTTAGTTTCTTTGTGATGTATTTTGGTAAGTTGCCGATGCCTAAGCAGATAGTCGAGAATTCTGATACAAGATGAAGGCAGAAACCCAAATTGGTTGGACTGATGAGCCAGTGGATTCTGATGATTACAGCTGCAGTTATGAATCAGCTAAATGTAGGATTCATCTGTGCCAAAGGTGCAAGGGAACCTAGTTCTTACAGCTGTACATAGCTTGATGTATGGTGTGCAGTTTTCTCTCTCACCACCAAAGCCCACTGCGCACCCCTTCAAAAAAAAACAAAGCAATATGGTTTCACTCCTCCAAACACTCCGCTGGACTGGGACTCAATCTTGCCATGAGGTAAATTGTACAAAGTTAACTTCGCAATTGTAAGCTGATTGTAATTAATAGGAAAAAAATTATGGATATTTTCTCTGCTGCAGGTGCGAATGTGGGTTGAGTAATGTTGATTGCAGTCATTCTCCTGACACAGTTATATTGTCCTTAAACAGCAATAAATTACTGTAAACATACAATGTGAATGTTGCATCTATATTTTGTTGAGGCGATTGTTGAAAATATCAGAAGGGAAGAAGAACCGCTTTCCTAAAACTGGCCTTTGGTGTAACAAAAAAGCCCCAGGTCCGTCCAATTTTTGTCAATACGTGAGTACTATTTCTTCCCAGTTATCCCCTGCTTTCTACTCCTGACCTCTGAAAATGTTGCCACTTTCTAGAGTGGTGTTGGCAGCCCTTCAGAACTTTGCCCAAGTGACCACTCTTTCAGTGTAAGGTAGTGGTGGGCTTTTAACAGACAAAGCCTTTCCCCTTCCTGCCTAACAGCAATCTGGATGCCTCCACACCCCAAGCACTGCAACAGTTCAAGAAGGCAGCTCAGCACCACTTTCTCCAGAACAATCAGGGACAGGCAGTAAACGCTGGCATCGCCAGCAACAGCCACATCCTGTGCACAAATTTTAAAGAAAAGATGAATCAGTATGAGAGCCCTGAATTTGTCTGTCTCCCTCTCTGAAGAGTGTAAGATCCCTGCTGGGTTTTAACACAGCTTGACTGTTTGTTTGATTCATAAATTTTAAAATTTATAATATGGCCCATTTGTGGCATGATAGAAATGTATCTTGGGAAAGAATATAGTCTCTTTTTTATGTATACCCCAGGCAGATAATCCAGACTGCAGGTTTGACTGCTTAATTCTGAAAAGTCTACACAGCAAGGCTTCTCCAAAGGAAGTTGGCCATGATTGCTGAAACCAGCACATTGTCCGCTGGACTGGACAATCACCAGCAGCAGTTCCACAAGCAACACTGAAAATAATCAGTGTTGGGTTTACAAATGACTGATGACATGTAATTATTGGTACACGCCTTAAATTGGCAGCATTTCACATTGTATTTAACTGTCACGTCTTTGTGATGCTGTCACTAAAGAAGGATAGCCTTTTATAATTGCAGTGTGTCCCAAAATGCTTTATGACTAATTAAGCACTTTTGAAATATCAGTTATAAAATAACCTAGAAAGAGACCCACATCAGACATTGTAGATTTGCCAAATTTCCATGTTGATCTGTTGCTGTTCAGCATTTTATTCCTTGGACACCAAAATGTTTGAACTCTTGAAGGTAGTTGCAGATCAGAAATGAAATGGGGAAAAAAAAATCAATATTTCTAGGTTGAAAGAATTTCTGTTTGCTTCTTGTAATTTGTTTCCCCTCATTTCCTCTCTGTTTTTCGGGCCTTGTGTTGCTGCTGCTTCCCATTGCCACTGGTTCTTGCATTGGCCTCCAGCTGACTGGGCAAGATGAACAAACTTGCCAATCATTGGGTCTAAATCAATGGTGACGCTATTGGTGAATAATGTAAATGTTTTCAAGCTCCATTCAGTGTGGGGTCCAAAGGGACAGCAAGAGAGCACCAAAGTTTAGCAGAAAAGTCCATTGACATGTTTTGAGGGTTGGTGGGAGGGAAGGAAAATCATTTTCTTAATATACCAAGAAAACTCCCTGACATCCTTGTAACATCTGTTTCCTGAAACAAACTTGCCAATCGTGTGCCACTTAAACATTGCTCTGTAGACTGTCTGGAATTCTGTTTTTAAACCATTTTGTGTTTTGGTAAATGGTTTTATATGATGCTGAATGCAGTTTGTTCATTAATGTAAAACAATTGAGTTGCGTTTTAAAAAAGACAATTGTAATGGAATCAATGTGAACTTAAAGTGCAGTGGTTATTTCTTCATAAAGTTGAAATGATATTTATTCCGATCATAGTCCAAACATTTCTCTCGTAGAATAGTCTTTACACTCCTTTTGCATTTCCTTGTGAAGGTTTGAAATCTCACTCGAAGTATTAGTTGTAACGTAGTTAAAGCTAAAATAAAATTCTTTAAAATGTGTCACTTATTTTCTTGATTTTGACTTATCTGTATCCCCTTTGGCTAATAATGCAGTTCATTTTGCTTGATGTCCCTGTTATGATCGAGGTGCCCATTAAAGTTAATTAAAACAAAATCATTCTTCAGATTGCTATCTGAAACTCAGAGGAAATTGAAGTGTCTTTTATTTCTGCAGCTTACTTCTGAATAGCATATGTGTGACTGATTCTTGAATGCTATGTGCATATGGCATTATGAATGTATAGTATTCTCTCAAGTGCTGCACTGGGTTGAACTGTGCACTCAACATTGTGCTAAAACACTAGAGTATCATTTGTTTTTGTTTCTGCACTCCAGTTTAACACTTCCACTTCTGACTGTCACATTGCTGGAGAAACACCACAGAACCAGCAATCCAATATGACTGTTCCATTCTGAAGATATGTTGTACCAGACTCAACATGAGCTCTCTGTCAGTCTCCCTCTCTCTGCCCCCTCTCCTCCTCCTCCTCCTCTTCCCCTCCCCAATGCTGCCAGATCTTGAGTTTCTCTGCTTTGTTTTTTGTTTCACATTTCCAGAATCTGTAGTATCTTGCTTTTCATGCTACAGCAAGCATTGATTTGACACAAAACTGCTAATAGGCACAGGTCTTGGTACAGCAGGAATATTTTTGTGTTCTAAGTGAAGCACTATTGATATAGATTTCATACCAGCTGTCTTGTTGAAATTCCAATGCACTCTGGGCTGACCCTCCGTTGTATCTTCTGTAAGCTTGACATAATTTAATGCTCTGCAGCCCATATCCCAAACTTTCACTAAATCTTATTCACCCATTGCCCCTGTGCTTGAATATTCTTGTGCTCTTTTTCAAATCCTTCTATAATCTTGCCCCTTACCATCTCTGTCTTCCAGCCCTACAATTGTCCAAGATCTTTGCACTCCTCTTATTCTGGCCTCTTGAACATCCCTGATTGTGAGCATTCCTTCAGTTGCCTAGGTCCCAAGGCCCAAGATGCTGTACCTACATCTCTCTGCCTCTACCTCACTTTCTTCCTTTAAGACATTTCTGAAAATGTACTAATTTGACTAAACTTTTAATAATCTGACCTAATATCTTCTCCTTTGAAGCATCTTGTATTAAAAGGTGCTTTTTTTTGGTACATATTAACTAGAAGCAGAAGTAGGCCATTTAGCGCTTCAAGTCTGCTCTGCCATTCAATAAGAATGTAACTGCTTGTGTTCCAAATTTCACCGTCCGATCTCTCCCCCATAACTTTAGATTTTTGTTAGGCAGAGAATCAACCACCACCTTTAAAAACATTTTAATGACCTGTGCACTGTCTTCTGAAGCGCAGACCCAAAGTCTGCCAACCCTCAAAAATTCAAGTTCCCTCATCTCTGTCCCAATTTGGAAAATGGATTTGCCGTGAGAGGGAAAATCCTTTCCAAATCCACCTTGCCAAGACCATTCAGGACTTTTTAAACTTCAAGTAAATTACCACTTCTTCTGCCAACACCACCACCACCACCCAAAAAGCCAACCAACGCATCCTTATAGGACAATCTGCTTGTTCCAGGTATCAACCTAGTAAATCTCCCTTTGAACTAACTCCAACATATTTATATCACCTTTTAAATAAGGTGACCAACACCAGCGCATCATTCAAGATATCTCACCAATGCCCTATATCATGAAGTATAGCATCCCTATTTTTATGTTCAGTTCCTCTCATTAAAAAACAGCGTCCCATTTAGCTGCCTTATTCATGTGTTGTATTTGCAATCCACCTTTTAGTGACTTGTGTACTAGATTCCAGTGCATTTCAGAGTTTTGCAGTTGTTCTCTATTTAAATCATTATTTTTCTTCTACATAATGAGTATGCGATGTTGCATTCTTCCAACTTGGTGTGAATAATGTCAGACAGGGCCTGTTAATTTAAAAATCTCATCAGTTTGGCCTTGTTGCACTTACTGGCCCATTTTTTTTCTTGTTGGCAGCTAAAGAGACACGTTAACGCTCACTTTCCCAGCTTTCCGTAGAGTTCTAGGGTACACCTGATCAGGTCCTGGGGATTTATCCACCGTATGTGTTTTAAGACATCCAGCACCACCACCTTTTGTACTATGGACACTTTTCAAGAAGTCACTGTTTATTTCCCCACATTCTCTATCTTCCATATCCTTCTCCACAGTAAACATCGATGCAAAATACTCGTTTAGTATCTCCCCCGTCTCCTGCAGTTCCACACATAGGTGGCCTTGCTGAGCTTTGAGGGGACCCTATTCTCTCCCTAGTTACTCTTTAGTCCTTTACTGCATTTATAAAATCCCTATGGATTCTCCTTAACCCTGTTTGCCAAAGCTATCACATGTCCCTTTACTCCCTTCCTGATTTCCCTCTTAAGTATACTCCTACTGCTTTATATCCTTCTAAGGATTAATTCGCTCTCTGTCTGCATGCTTCCTTCTTTCTCTTTCATCCACATACTGAAACACAACATTTTCTTATACGCGCTTAGCAAATTCCTCTCTGTCCAAGCCCTTAACATTACACCAGTCCCAGTCTATATTTGGAAAGTTAAAATCCCCTACCACAACCACCCCATTATTCTCATAGATAATGGAGACCTCCTTATAAGTTTGTTTTTCAATTTCCCACTGACTATTGGGGGTCTATAGTACAATACCAATAAGGTGATCATCCCTTTCTTATTTCTCAGTTCACCCAAATAACTTCCCTGACCGTACTCCTCGGAATGTCCTTCCTAAGTACAGCCATAATGTTTTCCCTAATCTTGCCCCCCCAACTTTCTCCTGTCCACCCCCCCCCCCCCCCCCCCATATCCTTTCTGTAGCATCTATGCCTTGGACCATTAAGCTGCCAGTCCTGTCCATTCCTGAGCCACGTCTCTAATTGCTATGATATCCCATGTTCCCAACCATGGCCTCAGTTCACCTGCTTTACCTATTAGGCCTCTTGCATTGAAGTAAATGCAGTTTAATTTATCAGTCCTACCTCATTCTCTGCTTTGTTCCACACAGGTTTCTCCAAGGTCACCTGTGAATCTTGCCTTTTAATTCCTCTCAGATGAACTGCAATGTCCATTCCAAATCAAACAGCAGAAACAGTGGCGGTGCAGATTCACTGCTGGATCAGACAGCAATGTAGGTTTCTTTCTCTGTTTGAATCACTCCCCATGTGGTCACTGCCACTGCCTTTGTCAGTCTTCCTCCTTTTCTAAAGTGCAGTTGTTTTGATCTTTGTTTTGGAACTTTGGAAGAGTAATGCAACAGCTTATAAAACAGTAATTACTGCTCGTAGAATTTGAGGAAATCAACTTCAACACTGAAAATACCTCAAAGGAGCAGCTCTTGCAGCCATAATATTTGCCTGTCCTCCACCTTGAATTCTTTTCTCCCCTCACCCACCCCCCCCCCCAAAAAAAAACCTAGTGGTGATAGAGGGTGTATGTACCAGGGTCGTAAACAGCAAAAAATGAAGAAACCAAGACTTTTTCAATTCTCAATAGAGTGTGACCTGTGTTCCATTCTCACATCAAAGATGACAGCTTTGAAAGTATAAATTTTCAAAAAAAAAATAGTTCATGGGATGTGATTGTGGTTGGTAAGGCCAGCATTTACTGCCTATCCTTTATTGCCTGGAGCACCACCTTGAACCACTTCAGGCCAAATGGTCAGTATATGGAAATTGACGTCCTAAGTTGCATTGAAAACTAACTCCGGTTTGTGTTATTTTTGTTTTCTGCATGTATGTTTTTACTTAACATTAATGTTTCTGAAATGTGTTTTTTGTATGTATCCTTTTGGTTGCTGCAGTAACTGGTAGGTTGCCTAATTTTTTTAATAACTTGTTCCTCATTTAGATTTTATTGTAACTTCTGGTTCTGTGCTGAAGGTACACTTAATGCTGTCTTCAAAGCTGTCAGAATACATTGCAGTGGAAGACAAAAATTGAGCAGCCTTGCATTTCTACTGCAGTCCGATTTAAGCTTTCCTTCCCCATTTATGAACAGAAATTCTGGCTGGCAGGCTGGGCATTCCAGATGACAATGCTGATTTAATAACATGCCTTAACTAGGATTAGATTGTTCCAGTGGGGCTTCACTAACTCTGTAGTGAATAGACTAAAATCCTCATTGTCTATAAAGTGTTACATCTGACAGCCTATGAGATTTTAAAAATGCTGTGTTTATTTCAAATGGTCTAGTATTGCCATTTTGTATGTATTCCCAGTGCTGGGGGCGGCTCAGTGGTTAGCACTGCTGCCTCTCAGCACCAGGGACCCAGGCTCAATTTGACCCTCTGGCAACTGTCCGTGTGAAGTTTGCACATTCTCCCTGTGTCTGCATGGGTTTCCTCCCACTGTCCAAAGATGTGCAAGCAGGGTCGACTAGCCAAAACATTTGTCAACTTATTCCACATGATGTTTTGGGAGGTCAACACCATATTGAAGGAGCAAATAAAACAAATCCCAGACTGACCTTTGTCTCCAGCTGGTTGGTACTGACAGGTTCATAAACATTGAGCTGCGGAAAACTGGCACATGGGCACGAGGACTATATATATTTTTTTAAAAAGAGTCATTGCTGATGTGATAGGCATTGTTATTGAGACTATAACAAAGACCCACGTATGTACGATGTTTATTCCTCTCAGACGGTTGGGAACTGTCTTCCTCAAGAGGTGGTAGAAGCAGAGTCAAAGAATCCCTTCAGTATGGAAGTAGGCCTTTCAGCCCATTAAGTGCACACTGACCCTCTGAAGAGCATCCAATCAGACTCACCCCCTACCCTATCACCCCACATCTCCCATGGCTAGTCGACCCTGCTTGCACATCTTTGGACAGTGGGAGGAAACCCATGCAGACACAGGGAAAATGTGCAAACTTCACACGGACAGTTGCCAGAGGGTCAAATTGAGCCTGGGTCCCTGGTGCTGAGAGGCAGCAGTGCTAACCACTGAGCCGCCCCCAGCACTGGGAATACATACAAAATGGCAATACTAGACCATTTGAAATAAACACAGCATTTTTAAAATCTCATAGGCTGTCAGATTTAATAGCTGTCAGATGTAACACTTTATAGACAATGAGGATTTTAGTCTATTCACTACAGAGTTAGTGAAGCCCCACTGGAACAATCTAATCCTAGTTAAGGCATGTTATTAAATCAGCATTGTCATCTGGAATGCCCAGCCTGCCAGCCAGAATTTCTGTTCATAAATGGGGAAGGAAAGCTTAAATCGGACTGCAGTAGAAATGCAAGGCTGCTCAATTTTTGTCTTCCACTGCAATGTATTCTGACAGCTTTGAAGACAGCATTAAGTATACCTTCAGCACAGAACCTGAAGTTACAATAAAATCTAAATGAGGAACAAGTTATTAAAAAAATTAGGCAACCTACCAGTTACTGCAGCAACCAAAAGGATACAATTGTACAAGAGCAAGCAATACAGACAGAATGGCACATATGTCACAAGAATAGGCTATGCTCCTCCCACAGTCTCATTCATTTAACCCATCAACATTCTGTTCCTTTTTTCTTCTTATCCATCTTTCTCCCTGTCATTTTTTGTTTTGAGGGGTGGGCCATGGACTTCTATAGTCCACCTTTACAGGCAAAGTACTGCAATAGTTTATCATTGCTGACCAGGAAATTGTTCTCCTCACCTACCATCAGGTGCATTGGAAGGGTGATCATCCCATGTGGTCATGTTGTGAACAAAGCTTCTACAGCCAACAAATCCTAGTGTGGGACTCAACTCACTTTGGTCCAGAAGTATGGACTCTACCCCTCCTCCTTCATGTCCTTATCTAATTTCCTGTTTTAATGCATCTGTGGTGTGGGGCGTGCACCTTTTGTTATGATCACAAACTGCCTCAGATGTTACCAGGGGTTTACTGGTTTGGCTTTTCTGTAGCTTTCTAATGGATTAATCACATTGACTTTGATAAATTTGGGGTAGGCCTGTGAGCTCCGCATCTGGTTATTCATGCTTAATTAGGGTCAAAATAAAAATCCCATGTGGAATGTTATCTGGCACTGTGCAAGTCAGAACTGGAATTTTTTTTGTATTGTGTGGAAGCTGATTGAGCTATACCCTATTCTGTGTTACCTGCTAATTAGTTCTCTGCATCATCCACTCACCAAAACACACTCCTCGAGTGGTATAATTTTGGTTCATTCAAAATGTTTAATGCTTCTGGTTAAAATTAATTGAACACTGCTGAAGTTTTGTCAGTACGTCCGTGCAAACACAAGAATGGCTAAGACATTGTCAAATTTCAAATCAGCATTGACCTACCACCTACCTTGAGTCCTCTTGTCCCGCAGAATAAATTGTTGTCATTATTTGAAATTTGGCATTCTTGCATTTGGCCCGATGAGTGGAAAAAGAAAACTCCAGAAATATCATCTCTCTTTTTCAGCAAGATTGAAGCTCTGTACCACAAAGCAATTGTTTAAAATTAACTAATGTAAGTTATATGTTATCTATATTAGGTTTTAAACAAAGATCTATCAACCAGGTTACTTAATAAACAATTAATTGGTTTATTGTCAAAACACATCTTTTGAATAAAGATGCAATAACTGGTGAATATGAACAGTTTGTAATATTGACGTATAAACTTACCTCTAAATATCTGCCAAAGGCACGTACATATGCAAATACTCTCAGCAGGAGAAAAAAAATTCTCTGCAGAGATTGGCTTTCTGAAGAGCAAAACATTGACTAATGGGTTATTTTTGAGGGTGAAATGATAGAGCAAAGGATGCTCTGGAGTCTATTGTTTTGATGTTCTGTGACTTGTGGCCATGTCACTCATTGTGCGCAGTTGTTTCTGGAGTCTTGCAGGCACAGCTTGCTCAGCAACTACAAACTCAAGACGTTACTTCAATTGCTCTTTCAAAACACCAACTAGATTTCACCCTGAACTCAATAAGAGGGTGGTCTTTTCAGAAATGAGATAGATAAGCTGGGCAGCTTGTTCTTTAGCAGGCTTCCCTCCAACTAGACCAGATAAAACCAGCACCTCTCCAAGTCATTCTCTTTAAGACATCCCAACAGGTGTCTATAGGAAAGCAAGATAATAAAATGTGAGGCTGGATGAACATAGCAGGCCAAGCAGCATCTCAGGAGCACAAAAGCTGACGTTTCGGGCCTAGACCCTTCATCAGAGAGGGGGATGGGGGGAGGGAACTGGAATAAATAGGGAGAGAGGGGGAGGCGGACCGAAGATGGAGAGTAAAGAAGATAGGTGGAGAGGGTGTAGGTGGGGAGGTAGGGAGGGGATAGGTCAGTCCAGGGAAGACGGACAGGTCAAGGAGGTGGGATGAGGTTAGTAGGTAGCTGGGGGTGCGGCTTGGGGTGGGAGGAAGGGATGGGTGAGAGGAAGAACCGGTTAGGGAGGCAGAGACAGGTTGGACTGGTTTTGGGATGCAGTGGGTGGGGGGGAAGAGCTGGGCTGGTTGTGTGGTGCAGTGGGGGGAGGGGATGCACTGGGCTGGTTTAGGGATGCAGTAGGGGAAGGGGAGATTTTGAAACTGGTGAAGTCCACATTGATACCATATGGCTGCAGGGTTCCCAGGCGGAATATGAGTTGCTGTTCCTGCAACCTTCGGGTGGCATCATTGTGGCAGTGCAGGAGGCCCATGATGGACATGTCATCAAGAGAATGGGAGGGGGAGTGGAAATGGTTTGCGACTGGGAGGTGCAGTTGTTTGTTGCGAACTGAGCGGAGGTGTTCTGCAAAGCGGTCCCCAAGCCTCCGCTTGGTTTCCCCAATGTAGAGGAAGCCGCACCGGGTACAGTGGATGCAGTATACAACATTGGCAGATGTGCAGGTGAACCTCTGCTTGATGTGGAATGTCATCTTGGGGCCTGGGATGGGGGTGAGGGAGGAGGTGTGGGGACAAATGTAGCATTTCCTGCGGTTGCAGGGGAAGGTGCCGGGTGTGGTGGGGTTGGAGGGCAGTGTGGAGCGAACAAGGGAGTCACGGAGAGAGTGGTCTCTCCGGAACGCAGACAGGGGAGGGGATGGAAAAATGTCTTGGGTGGTGGGGTCGGATTGTAAATGGCGGAAATATCCTCCGACACTTCCGCCATTTACAATCCGACCCCACCACCCAAGACATTTTTCCATCCCCTCCCCTGTCTGCTTTCCGGAGAGACCACTCTCTCCGTGACTCCCTTGTTCGCTCCACACTGCCCTCCAACCCCACCACACCCGGCACCTTCCCCTGCAACCGCAGGAAATGCTACACTTGTCCCCATACCTCCTCCCTCACCCCCATCCCAGGCCCCAAGATGACATTCCACATTAAGCAGAGGTTCACCTGCACATCTGCCAATGTGGTATACTGCATCCACTGTACCCGGTGCGGCTTCCTCTACATTGGGGAAACCAAGCGGAGGCTTGGGGACCGCTTTGCAGAACACCTCCGCTCAGTTCGCAACAAACAACTGCACCTCCCAGTCGCAAACCATTTCCACTCCCCCTCCCATTCTCTTGATGACATGTCCATCATGGGCCTCCTGCACTGCCACAATGATGCCACCCGAAGGTTGCAGGAACAGCAACTCATATTCCGCCTGGGAACCCTGCAGCCATATGGTATCAATGTGGACTTCACCAGTTTCAAAATCTCCCCTTCCCCTACTGCATCCCTAAACCAGCCCAGTGCATCCCCTCCCCCCACTGCACCACACAACCAGCCCAGCTCTTCCCCCCCACCCACTGCATCCCAAAACCAGTCCAACCTGTCTCTGCCTCCCTAACCGGTTCTTCCTCTCACCCATCCCTTCCTCCCACCCCAAGCCGCACCCCCAGCTACCTACTAACCTCATCCCACCTCCTTGACCTGTCCGTCTTCCCTGGACTGACCTATCCCCTCCCTACCTCCCCACCTACACCCTCTCCACCTATCTTCTTTACTCTCCATCTTCGGTCCGCCTCCCCCTCTCTCCCTATTTATTCCAGTTCCCTCCCCCCATCCCCCTCTCTGATGAAGGGTCTAGGCCCGAAACGTCAGCTTTTGTGCTCCTGAGATGCTGCTTGGCCTGCTGTGTTCATCCAGCCTCACATTTTATTATCTTGGAATCTCCAGCATCTGCAGTTCCCATTATCTCTATAGGAAAGCAAGCAGTTTTCAGCTGTCATGTAATTTGCAGGGAGTCTTGTTTTTTTAAAAAAAATCCCAAATATGAACTTTCAATGACCTCTTTTAAAGAAACCACTCGAGATATGCCAAAATACTTAAAATGAATCAGTTTTGCACAATCCTTCAAAATTTAAGTCCTCCAAGCAATATTAAAAATAAAGCATCTTTGTAACAGTACTCCTGAGGCAGCTTGTCACCTTGGTGCGTTGGGAGGAGATGGGGTGCCCTTGATCACAGACAATCACCTGCCTGATTAAGTAACTGGACATCAGACAACCAGTCACTTACCTTTTACTTTCAACCCTTCTGTTTGGAGTTCAGTGAAGGAATATACTTTTTTAAAAAAAGCACTTAGCCTGGCCACAAAACCACCTTCCCAAAAGCCAGTCATGCAGCAAGGCGTTCTAAGTTGTAAGAGAGTGTGGAGTAAGAAGGTTCTATCTTGGATCATTGGACAAAATGCAGAGCAGTTTTGGTTTTGAGCAAAGTAAGGTGACCCACTTAAATATGCATCAATGTTACATATTCCCCTTACTGGTTGAAGCCACTAATGATTTGAATCAAGACTTGCCTCATCTGGTGTTAACTATATTTAGGGAGGTGTCCAGACCAGCTTGTGACAGTTTCAATTGTACTCTTGTAGTTTTCAATATGCAAAGAGTGAAAGAACTGCTCGAATCAACTCAGTTTTTTTTAAATAAAGGCACTTGGACACATGGCAGTGTTGAACATGACTAAATCTGAGAAGGTACCTATGGACTTGTATTTAGATTGACATGTTTGGAACATTAGTTATGATGTGATGATGAGATTTTTATCTGCATACTCAGCTCAAGCTTTCCACAGGCCCTCAAAAATGACTGCTCAGGGTATGGAGGATGCAATTCATTGCGAGAGGAAAATCTGAGGCAAGCAGACAGATCATCTATATTTTTAAAAGTTGCATAAATGAAAATTTTTATTGTTTTAATGTTGCTCTGATACTGTTTTGTGAGTGAATTTCAGTTGTGGAATTAATCCTCATCTTAGCTGATCGACCTTCCTGCTCACTTTGTGCTGAGCTGGCATCTGCTAATCTCTCTGTAAAATCCCGCTCAGCCTCGGTGGAGTTTTTGGACAGCCTGTAAGAAAAAAAAGAGACTTGTTTGTTTGTCAAATCATTAATGCTGCATTCAGGAATTTTATTTTGCCTCTGGCTGGTTTCAGCATCTCTGGTACCAAGAGGTTCTGCCTGCAATTCAAGAGAATGTGCTCACTTAAAAAAAAGAATTGTTTTGTAAGAATAATAATATTCAACAGACTTGAGCTATTGTTTTCACAGGGAGCACATTGCATGTAGTCATTATTTTCTGGATAAAGCTGACCATGAAGACTTGGAAACTAATCATGCTATATCTTTGATGAAGACGCAAATACAGCCATGATTTGAACATTGAACAAAGTTCCAAGTCAGAGTAATAAGGTTGAAAAGAACTATAAGGTGAATTGTTGCTAGTTCTGACTAGAATTTCAAAACTCACCAACAATTATGGTCAAATTTGAAGGAATAAAAGACTTGTATTTTGTGTAATGTCATGGAGACGTACAGCGTGGAAACAGACCCCTCAGTCAAACTTGTCTATGCTGACCAGATATCCTAAATTAATCCAGTCCCATTGTAGTTTCTTTACAATTCCTAGGTGTCAAGTATTTTTTTTGAAGTGTTGTGGAAAACATGGCAGTCAATTTGCTCTTAGCAAGATCTCTCAAATATTAATAGGATAAATGGTCAGATCGTGCCTTTTCTTATTACTCACACTGTCCTTGCCCTGGATATATTTTGCTTTTTTTTGTAACAATTCTCTTTTAAAATTTACGGATTCTGGTCCAACTTTTCTGAAGTTTACACAAGCAGTGAAAGGTCTCCTGGCTTGCAATTTAAAATTTTCCCCTGATTTAAAATCTGGGCCCAAACAAGAGCGATCAAGTCGAAGGAGGTGAAATAGTTTTAATGAAGCAGTTTTGGCAAATGTGTCATTGTACGTAATTCTACAGCACAAAACTATCCTTCCAATTAAAACAAATTAAGCAGTAATGACCCTCTCTTTACAGCACTGAGGGGGATTCAAGTCACCTTCCAAAATATTTAGCTACCAAACGTGCATCCTTTGCATTTTCATACAATCCCTACATGCCAGAAAAATGCCATTTGATCCATTCAGTCTGTACCAACTCTCCAAGCATCCCACCCAGACCCATGCCTGCCCCACTCCCTGTAGCCTTGCATTTGCCATGGCTAATTCAGCTAGCCTACCGTTCCCTTTAGGGGGCAATTTAGCACTGCCAAACCACCTAACCTGCACATCTTTGGTGGGGTTTTGACAATACTACAGCTTTGAGAGGTGTATTTTGTCCTTTAAATTAAGAATGGTTAAGACAGAGATAAGAGTGGTCTGCTCAAAGCCTATAAACAGCTTGTGAGACCTTGGGGCTTTTTATTAAGTTGGAACAATAGAAGCAGCCTGAATGGGTCAAGCTCCCACAGAACCAGGTTTTTTTTTTCCGTTTTAGCCTACAGTCAAAGTTTCTGGGGTCATGAACATGGATGTGGAAGCTCTTATTCCTCTCCCTATTACTGCTAAAAGCTGGGGTTCTCTTTCTGCTGCTAGAATTGCATGTGAGACAATCTGTTTTACTAAATTTGCCTTTGCCAAAGATGTGTTTATGGGATGTTACTATATTGAACCAGTTAATTAGTAGCAGTTTATATATATATATATATATATATATATACACGTGTGAGTGTGAGATTTTGTTAAGCATTTTGATAGAGTTATAGCCAAGCCAATTGTTTTCTCTTATTTCTATTTTGTCTGTATTTTAATACTTTGTATGAATAAAGTGTGTTTTGTTTCAAACCTAGTCATTTGACCAATCAAATTGCATCCCGAACGCAATGCCTTATGCTTACCTATAAAATAAGAAAAAATTAGGCTCTAGATTGTCGTCTTAATATATTTTAAGGTGGTTTGGTCTGGTCCATAATAGGATAAACTGGATCAATTGGCAGAAATCCACACAGACACCAGGGAGAATGTACAAACTCCACAGAGATAGGAGCCCGGGTCATTGGCACTGTTAAGCAGCAGTGCTAACCATTGCTTCTGTTGATTGAAACTCCCTTTAGACCTTCATCTTCTGGATTTCAAAGAAGCCTCAACCACCTAAGATGTCGTCTGTCAACACAAAGTTTGCCCTGCTCCAAATAATGCGTAATCCTAAATGGGGGTTGTTGTAAGCAGTGAGTATTGACTTTGTTGCTGTGGTCTCTGATGGAGACTCGGTTCCTCATCTTGCCCCATGTTTGTGCAGTGACATCCCTCAAACTATACATAAATGACTATATCTCTCCACTGGAGAGAGATGTCTATGGTCCTTGGTGGATACTTTCCAATCAACTCATTCAGAGACATTGTTACATATCTTCAGAACAGTTGGGACTTCAGATCCACAGGTAAGGGCACTGCCACTACAGCACAAGAGCTCCAGTGGATAATTTCTCAAATGCATTACCCCATCAGATAAAGACCTGTACATGTAGTACAGAAAGCAATTTAAATGTAGTGCATCATCATCATTGCACAGAGTAAATTAAATCCATGAAGGATTAACATTACTAACAAAACGATTTATGTTTAATTGGCATCTTAGGACATTTGTGCAGTAATAATATCCCCATATCTGAGCGAGGAGGTTCAGATTCAAGTCCAACCTGCCGCTGGAGGTATCTTATCACAATTCACATTAAAATATATTAATTGATAGTACTGAGTTTCACAACCCTTGTTTACATAAAACATAATGCAGTTTGCGACAGCTTTAACATACCTGTTTATTTATTGCATTGAATTGAGAGTCTAGGCCACTAGAAATCATAACATTGAATGTCAGAAATGGTGCTGTTGGTTCCTGGAGTGTCGTTATTGCTGGTGTGAGCTATTCTAGGGGTGTTGAGACTTGGAGGTATTTAAACACAAATCCCAACCACATGTTGTGCGAACATGAGTTTTATTTCCTCTGTGTACTGTTGTTAGGCACCAGTTAAAGTATTTGCAAAATTGCTGCATGAGCACTATTTATACTAGTGGAATTTTTAGCTAGCTGGTGTTCTAGAAAGAAAACTCTATATTCTCTCTATATTTTACAGTGTAATTGGCACTCAGGCTCAGTTGGCTGTACAACAGGTTTGCAATGCAGAGTGAGGCCAACAGCATGGATTCAATACCTGCACTGGCTGAGGTTACCATTGAAAGACTCTCCTCCTTAGCCTCTCCCCTCACCTGAGGTGTGGTGACTATCAGATTAAACTACCACTAGTTGTTTCTCTCTAATGGGAGAGCAGCAGCTCCATGGTCTGGTAAGATTATGGCACCTTTGCCTTTACCTGCAGTTGCAAAGAAGTATCTAACTTTGACCTTGTGCACTGAAGCGTCTTATGTGGGAGAGTGAGTTGGAGCACCTGTAGAAATTAAAATATTTGAGAATAAAACACGACAGTCTCCACAAGGGAGAACCTGGGGCTAGGGCTTTTGTTCAAGGGAAGTAGATATACACTTCTAAAGGGAAGTCCAGTTACTTTATCAAAGTCACATTTGCTTGATTGCAGCCAACAATCTCCCACTATGACCCTCAGTCAATGTAGCAGCTTGAAATTGCCTGTGATGAGCTTCAGTCAGAGAGATGGCTAGTTTGCACTCGGGCTGTGACCTTAACTATGACGGGAATAATTCTTGTCTCACTCAGAACAAACTCACTAAAACACATCTAAATTTAGGCTAAAAAAACTAAGAATTCTGGAGAAACTCAGCAGGTGTGACGTGTGGAGAGAGAAGCAGTTAATACTTCGTTAAATGCATTTTGTTCAGTTCAAACCAAAAGTTATATTGAACTTGAGACATTAATTGTTTTCTCTCTCCCCAGACCTGCTGAGTTTCTCCAGCATTCTCTGTGTCTGTTTCAGATTTCCAGCACCTACAGTATTTTGCTTTTATCTACATTTAGTTTCCTCTTTTTTCCAAAAACTTGAATCAAAGACAGAGTTATGTTCCTACTTTTGAGAGAAAGGAAAAGAGAGACAGTGGCCATCGCTGTTTTTGCTGTCAACACAAAACGTTGAAGAAGTGCTGATGTTAGCAAGCTGCTTTCACCTCATTACTTCTACATGAAGAGGAATTTATGCAGAATTTGGTGGGAGTGTTTGAACTGGACAGTTCTTTGACATTAATCTGTATAGTTTACAACGATTGAGGCTTAGCAGTAAATTACAAATATTGTCAGTCGCACTCAGGGAGTTGCATCCCACACCACAAAAGGAGTGGAACAAACACTGGACTTTATTAGAGTACATTTTCAAAAACAAACGCCAGGCAGCGAGCTAAAGATTAAGCTGAGAGAAAGTGACACAGCAAGAGTCAGGGAAGACTACACCATACATTGAACAGTTGGTGAGTAAGTTTTTATATATATATTTTATATATGTCTTGGTTTTCAAATGTGATAATGTTCCCATTGTCATGTGTGAAAGTAAGAACCTTGTTCTATGCAGGAGCAACTCCAGGAATATTGAGTCATATTCACGCTGCCTCATTTTTAGTGGAAAAGCCTTAAATGAGGGATGGACTTGACCTTTAGTTTTCAGGTTTCACTGTAATGGCTTGATTCCCTTCTGTCACTTCTTTCCTCCTGGTCTTCCCTCAGAGTAAAAGCAAGACTTGTGTTTCTGTAGTGCCTTTCAGGGCTCCAGGACATCCCAATACACTTTACAGCACAAGGAATGCTTTCTGAAGTAATGTCACTGTTGTAAAGCAGGAACCATGGTGGCCAATTTGTGCACCACAAGATCCCATAAACAGCACTGTGATAGAGTGGCTGTTCCATTTTCTTTTAAAGTGATGTTGATGGAGGGATGAATATTGTTCAGGATATCAGGTAGAATATTCCACTCTCCTTTTGAAACACTGGCCATGGAATCTTTAATATGTCCCTACAAGGGTGGCTGGGGCCTCTGTTTAATGGCTCTTTGAAAAGCAACCCCGCGTCCCGGGGCCACAGTGGGAGTGTCCGCCTCGGTTATGTGCTCATGTCTCTGAGGTGAAGCTGAAACAATGAGCTTCTGACTCTAGTGAGAGTGCTCCCCACTCTGCCACAGCTGTCATGTTTTGTACAAACCTAGAGTTCAGATTCCTGCTTCCATTCCTGAATCTTGTCCTTTGTATTTAGAGACCCCACTCCTGTGAAGCTTTGAGGAAGGGAATTACTGTTGGATAAAGATGAACATCAGTAAATGTGGAATAAATGTAGAAAGCAACATGGTATTAGGCAGTATGATCATATCCAAATGTTTCTTTCTTTTGCTATTGATGCATTTTTCTTCCCTTTCTCGGTGAAAATTAAAAGAGTAAATGAACTCTGAAATGAGGAATTACGGCAGCCATAACACTCTGGGTAAATATGGAATCTTTCCTGGGAGATCCACGTAAGTACCAATTAATCATTTTGACCATCTTGTAAAGGGGAAAAAGTCTGATGATGTTTCTCTAGTCAGTGGCTTATATTTGCCATTTCCTTTAAGTTCCAGTTCTGTCATGGGGCTGGGGCAATAATTTTAGAAGGAAAATTTGGATTAGTATGTGTTGGAGACAGCTCCATATATCATGTAAGTGGTGTATTTTCAGTCCTGACTGAATCAGAACCTGCGTCATCTGTCCTTGTTACACTTGGTTCTCTAACCTTCAAGCTAGCTATATATAGGGCTGTTGGAGGTCACACAACACTCATTCACCTGGCAGACCAAGCTAATGCTGTTCTTGTTGAATGCCCCCACTATATAAATAGCAAATCCATTCGCTCCTTGAATGGTTTACATATGTACTATGAAGAGAAACAGAAAACAATTAGATTGAGTGTGAAGCCATGACTGTCAAAATGAAGGAGCAAACTAAACAACTAATTAATTTGATGTGGTGTGGCATCAGTAAAATTGAAAGTTTATAGCCTGCATAATGCAGAGCCGTTTGTCTTTCTTGACCACAGAATGTTCTGTGTAGTTTCATCTCAACATTAATGATAGAAATCCAGCATCAAAGTTTAATTTGCACAGAATCAGCAGCAACAATGTCTTACAAAGCAGAGATTCTCCGAGTGACTCGGATATTGTGATAGTAATGGTGAGCATTTGCTGCCATTGCTCCACCTGAGCTGATGGCAACGTGTGGAGTTTGCACACAGGAATCTAAAGTTGTTGTTGCTCAGACTAGCATCAGCAAAGCTTATGCTGTGCAAGCTCCCTCTAGACTGCAGTCTCCATTGCAACCAGCATTTGACAAAAATATCAGTGGTATTCAGCTCAAGTTAAGAACCTATGTCAAAGTTTCCATTTATTGTACAAGGATGAGCTGACTGTTTAATGGACTAACTTCCATTTCCTATAAAATACCCTCACTGGCTCTAAAAAGCTGATTTTACATTTTTTGAGGGCTGGCAAGTTTCTACATCATGTACTTTTTAAATAGATTTTTCTTTATTTAAAAATAGCTTGTCTTTATTTTCACTTCCATTTATTCCAATCATCATTTATTTTGTGTGAAAATTTAAATTAAGGGTGAAGGAATTCAGAGTGAATATATAAATGAGTGGCTCCGTGTTGCTGTCAGAGTGGTACTCTTTTCAGTGATAGAATCCACTCTCAGCAAACTCCCCTCACAGTGGAAGGCAGAATCCCAACTTCCCAGCAGAAGGAATTATATGGGTGATATGTGTCTCCTGGTATATGGAGCCACTGAGGCCACTTTACATATAGAAACACGGAAAACAGAAGTAGGAGTGGGCATTTGGCCCTTTGAGTCTGCTCTCCCATTCAATATGATCATGGCTGAGCATTCAACTCTGTCCACTGTTCCCACTTTCTCCCCCATACCCTTTGATCCATTTAGTCCTAAGAACTATGTCTAACTCCTCCTTGAAGCATCCAATGTTCTGGCCTCAAACATATTTTCTGTGGTAGAGAATTCCACAGGCTCACCACTCTCTGGGTGAAGATATTTCTCCTCATCCAAGTCCTAACTGGTCTATTCTGTATCCTTAGGCTGTGACCTCTTGTTCTAGACTCTCCAGTCATCAGGAACATCCTTCCTGTGTTTATCCTGTCTAGTCCTGTTAGAATTTTATAGGTTTCTATGAGATTCCCACAACTCCCATTTTTCTAAACTCCAGTGAATGTAGTCCCAACTGAGCCAATCTCTCTTCATACATCAGCCCTGCTATCCCAGAGATTAGTCTGGTAAACCTCCACTGCACTCTCCATTGCTAGAACATCCTTTCCAGGTAAGGAGGCCAAAATTGCACACAATGCTCCAAGGCCCTGTACAACTGCAGTAAGACATGCCTGCTTCTGTACTCGAACCCTCTCGCTATGAAGGCCACATACCACTTACCTTCTTCACTGCCTGCTGCACCTGCAATGCTTAACTTCAGTGGCTGGTGTACAAGGACTCTCAGGTCTTATTACACCTCCCACTTTCCTAATCTATTGTCATTTGGATAATAATTCGCTTTCCTGTTTTTGTGACCAAAGTGGATTACTTCACATTTATCTACATTATACTTCAATGGCCGTACATTTGCCCCCTTACTCAGCTTGTCCAAATCACACTGAAGCTTCTCTGTATCCTTCGCAAAGTTCACCCTTCCACCCAGCTTTGTGTCATTAGCTAACTTAGCAATATTACATTTAATTCCCTCATAAATCATGAATACATGTTGTGAATAGCTGGAGACCCAGCACTAAACCCTACGGTACCCCACTCGTCACTGGCTACCACTCAGAAGGACCTGTTTATTCCTATTCTTTGTTTCCTGACTGCCATCCAGTTCTCTATCCATGTCAGTACACTACTCCCAATCCCACGTACTTTAATTTTACATGCTAATCTCTGATATGGGACTTTATCAAAATCTTTCTGAAACTCCAAATAAACCACATCTACTGGTTCCGCTTTATCAACTCCACTAGATACATCCTTGAAAAATTCCAGTAGATTTGTCAAACATGATTTCCCTTTCATAAATCCATGCTGACTCTGTCTGATCCTGTCACTGTTTTCTAAGCACTCTGTTATTAAATCGTTTATAATTTCCCTACTACCAATGTCAGGCCAACCAGTTTACAATTCCATTTCCGAAGAAAGGTCCCAATCCAGAATGTCAATATTCCTGCTCCTCTGATGCTGCCTGGCCTACTGTGTTCCTTCAACTCCACACTGTGTTATGTCTGAATCCAGAATCTGCAGTTCTTACCATCTCCACTTTCTCTCCATCTTTTTTTAATGCTTATTTTCAGCGACTGTTAGTTATGATCAGGCCACCTTTCCCATTTTATTTTTGTGCCAGACTGCAATGAACAATTGTTGTAGCTCCTCCATGTGCTTTCTAAATGTTTGCCATTTCCTATCCACCGTCATCCCTTTAAGTAACATTTCCCAATGTTTTAGAGCCAGCACAAGACACAAATCATTGTAACTTCCTTTATTTTGATTCAGGACCTGAGTCTCAGAGTCAACTACATCACTCTCCATCTTAATGAAGAAACTATCATGTTATGATCACTCTTCCCTAAGGAAGATTGCCAATTATTCTATTCTTATAACACAATACTCTGTCTGGGATGGCCTGTTCTCTTGTTGGTTTCGCAACATATTGATCCAGAAAACCATCTCATACACAGTCCAGAAAATCCTCCTCTATGGCATTGCTCCTGATTTGATTTGCCCAATCTACGTTCAGATTAAAGTAACCCATAATTAAAGCTGTACTTTTACTGCTTCTGTCTCTCATTTCCTGTTTAATGTCTTCCCTAACATTACCAATACAGTTTGTGTGTCTATATATACCCCCCTACTATTATTTGCTGCCCTTTGGCGTTTCTAAGCTCTACTTATACAATTGCCATTTCACTAGAGCTAATATCCTTCCTTACTATTGTGTTGTTTCCCTTTTAACCAACAATGCTACCTCACTTCCTCTTCCCTCTGTCTATCCTGAAAACTGAATACCCCTGGATATTCAGTTCCCATCCCTGGTCACCCTGCACCCATGTCTCCATTATATACATCTCTGCTCCACACTGTCTGAAAGCAAGAAACTCCATATCGCTCAATGGTCAAACCTGGAATCTCCTTGATTGTATGCCTTAGAATGACAGGAGATTCTCCATCAACTCACTTAGCTGTTAACAAAGCTTTATATCCATCACATAATAGATGTGTTCATCCTTCTGTTCGAGGCAATGGAGGCTAGGTCTTTAAATGTATTCAAGGTTCAAATGGCTGAATGCTCCAAAGTCCTATGTTTCTTGGCCCCATCACGATTAGAGACTTGTGATAAACAATGAAGACATTGTGAGCCTTAAATCTTTGTCTTAAAACATCTATCTAATAAATTTGCATTTTATTTACTTTGCCCAAAGGAAAAATGCTGATTTATTCTCACTTACAGATATCAGGAGAATCCTACAATACCACCTATGGCCTCAGCAAGCGACTTCAACTCCAGGAGACAGAAGGTGCTGAGGCCGTATATTTTGCAGGATTCCACCAACTGTGGGGCAGTGCAGTCCAGAGACGAGCATGGGGAGGCACGGACACACCAGTGGGAAGCAGTGCCAGCCAGAGAGGCAAAGACTTCCAAGCAAGAGGGGTACTGGAACACAGGAGACTTGGAAATGTGGGAGTCCAAAGATCATCTGGAGATGTGCCATAAAAGGAAGCAAGAGTGTAGAAACCTGGGCAGAGGCTGGAGCTCTTCAGAGCAAGTCAAGAGACCACTAGGACATAAGCCAAAGCCATCCAGATGCCCTCTGCCTCTGCTGTACGAGCCAATCTATGAGGAATGGGAGCCCCTCTATAGAAGGGGGTTGCCACAATGGCCTTCTGTCAGCCAACATGTTGATCACCGACAGGTTGAAGCGTGTCCTTTTAATAAAGAGCAGTCGAAAAGAAACCTCTGGTCACACAAAGAGGCTTCCAAAGTATCGGACCACAGACTGAGAGGTTCATCAGAAATTGTGACGCCACTCCCCCCTAGTAGCTTGGGAGAGAAAGGTTACAAAGACCGTCCCCTGAAACCTCCAAGTTATGACATGTACTTGCAGATGAGAATACAAACGCAACAGGAAAGGAAGAGTGCACAGTTTGAGAAGAGCCAGAGAGGCCAGGTGATCGATCAACAGGTAAAAAGCTTTGCAGAGCAGAAAGAGCTGCCTCCCTCTATCTGCCAACAGCCATTCAGCAGAGAAAGGAGATATCAGGGCACAGGTAATCTCTGTGGGTCTAATGTGCCACCAAGCTTTCAAACCAGTGATTATGATCAGTTTGATAGGGAAAAAGACAGAAGACATCCTCCAGTTTCAAAACTTGGACCTAACCTTCCAACAGATTACTCTTGGAGCACAATTTCTGATGGACGGACTTGGTTGGAAGTTGGTAGAAATGAGAAAATGGACCAAGTAAATCAAAAGAGAAAATATATTGATGCTAAAGGCTTTGGAGAACAGCTGTGTGCTTCCACCAGTCCTAGCAGTTGGCATGCTGTAGATAAGGATCTATGTCCCCGAGAGGCACCACATTTCAGACAGATTGGCCTCCCATTATATCACACCCCTGGAGGAAGCACCAAAAAAAACCATAAGCGATCTGGTCTGAAACATGAAGGTATCAAAGTGCAAAATCCACAGGCTGAATTGGAAACTTGGCCCAGAGAAAAGGATGTGCGGAACAAAATGAAGGGTGAAGTTCTCAGAAGCAAAACTGGTGAAGTTGTCTTCTGTCTAGTCTCCAGAGCCAATAGTTGTCAGTCAACTCAAGATGCTCAGTCACAAACACTCCCCAAAGTTGGAAAGGATTTAAATGTGCCTAGCTGGATCAATGAGCTTGAGCCAAATCTCCTGTCTCAGCAGGATGGGAACTTCTACAAATGGGGGAGTGAATGTAAAATTTTGAAATCAGCCAACGTGGAGGTGGTAAGAGATGTGGATGGTGTCAAAGGTTGTGTCAACGCAAACAGATTGCAGTCTTGTTTGGATTGGCCAAAATATACAAGCATCTACGATGACAGTGAGAATCCTGGAGCCCTGAATATGACTTGTGCTCCAAAGGCTGATCTCCATTTCATGACCGGCCATAGGCAGGAGCTTGGGTCCCCGAGGCAGCTGCTATCTTCTGTTGCTGGTAAGGAGCTTGGGAGCTCCAGAAACCCTGACATTTTGGTAAGCAGAGAGGCATGGAGGGCTCAGCACAGGGGTGCTGGCAATTCCTTAAATGCCCTGCAAGTGACTGAGCAAGAAACTGGTGCACAGAGGCACCTGAGAAATGAAGTGGGGCAAATTACTCTGTCCCCCATTGGTAGGTGCAGGCTGGACTGCTCAACTGCCTGGCATCTCGCTCAACATGCCAAGGCATCCAACTTGCAATGGGATGCACCTAGGAGAGTAGCCCGGGCCAATGGAGCGGGTGTACGGAGAGAGAGAAAACTTCCCGAATGGAAAGAGCCAGCGTGCTCTGCTCTGAAGACAGGACAGCGGGTCAGACAGGGAGCTGAAAGACAGAGCCCAAGTCAGGATGGACTATTTCTTATTGATGCCAGCTCTGCAATAGTTAAGGTGGAGTACATTCTTTCACCAGAGAAAGAACGGGTGAGATTTTCATCACCAATCCAAGTTGAAGATTCATTTGAACATGCTATCCTCCCTGATAGCAGCAAGGACAGTAACTGGAGTGCAGAGAGGCAAGAATTCAGTGAGACAGTGAAATCCTCACTGAGAAACATTGTAAGCACCAGCAGCTGCAGTTCCCATTATCTCTCAAGCACCAGCAGCCATTGTTTTGCGGCCCATGTGTCAGATTCTAAGGTTCTAGAGGTAAGTGGAGACCCATTCCCACCTCCCAGGATGAAGGAGAGAATAAAAGAAAGGACCAGCCGCATACTGGGTCTACCCGGGATACAGCCAAACACAGTGCGAGTGCAGGCCAGGGAGATTGAGCCAGAGGCCAGTGAACTGAATGAACAGAATGAAGCTCAGACAGAGGGCGGACCACGGGATGGTGACAACACAGTGGACAATTCTGAGGAAGTACAGGACTCTATTGCACAGGAGACTGTGAAGCCAGCAATTGCTGGGAGCCTGCCGACTCCCGCTGCTGCTCAAGCTTCATCGCCCCCCGAGGTTACGTGCAGTGAGCCTCAAACGGGAGCCAGTGCGGAGAAATCCGACCAGCCCGAAATCCCACAGGAAACTTCCTCCTCGCTTCCTGAAGGTCGCGGCTCCAGCAGCGGAACTGAGGGAGACTCCGGGTACACAGCTCCTTTGGAACATGCCAGCCCGAATTCATCAGCCGAGGAATTGCACGGTAAGGTGTTGCGATCAGTTTTAAGGCTCCGCCACCACACAGCTCCGGACTCGGAGTCGGATGATGAAGAACAGGGCCGCCTCCTGGCGCCCGGAGTGATAACTGCAGGCAGACTTGCGGTGGGAGAGGCTGGAGATAGTATCTGCAGAGAGCCTTCCCCTCCCGCAACAGCGAGCCCACAGCGGGGAGCAAACACGGAGCCGGTGACCCACTGCTGGCGAGATTCCAGTGAAGCGCTGTCCCCACCGGAGAGCGTTGTGCCGCCTGGTGGCGCTCCAAGCCCGGAATTGTGTGGGCAGCGCAGTGCCAGTGAGAGAATGCAGGAGGAGCTGTCTGAGCAAGCCTGACACCGAAACAAATAGAATTTGCACTGCAGGTTAGTAACCGCCCACCCCACTTCCATGGTGTGCAGGTTTCAGTGAAAGTTTCAAGATCCGCGTTACCAGCGATCATGAATCCTTACCCTTTCGCCAAAACGCCCTATTTTCAGGTAGCCTCACCACCAGCGTATAGTACTTTGGCTTTAGAATATCACTGCCACCAATGCTCCTTTCTCCAGATATTTTTTACCTGTTCAGACATATTATTACTTCCACAAGACCTTTTCCACTCCCCACCCCACTTTGCCTTCTACAAGGACCATTCCCTTTGCCACTCCTTAGTTCATACCACACTCCCCACCAACCGCTCCACTCACCCAGTACCTTCCCCTGTAACCGTAAAAGATGCAACACCTCCCTCACCTCCATTCAGGTCCTTAAACAACCCTTCCAGGTGAGACAGAGCTTCATCTGCATCTCCTCCAATCTAGTCTATTGTATCTGGTGCTCCCGATGTGGTCTTCTGTACATCAGTGAGACCAAACATAGACTAGGTGACCATTTCACTGAACATCTTCGCCCGACCCATAACAGCCAACTTAACCTCCCAGTCACTTCTCTGTCTGAGTCACCTTCCGACATGTCCGGAACACACATTTGTACAACACCTTACCTTCTGCCTGGGTGCTCTACAGACTCAACATTGAATTTTTCAATTTCAAACAGCCTTCCCACCCATCCCTCGGCTCCCTTTCCAGCCCCACCTCCTCCCTTCCATTCCACCTACTGACCCTCCCTTCCAGCCACCAACTGGATTCATCCCTCCCATCGACCAAACAAGTCGTACCTATACCAGTGTCCGCTTATTACCACAGTTCTGCTACTACCCCCTCCTTACCCCAGCATCCAGCCCTGAAGAAGGGTAATACCCAAAACGGTGACTGCTCCTTTCCTCCAGATGCTGCCTGGCTTGCTGTGTTCTTCCAGCCTCCTGTTTGTCTACCTTATTATTACACACACCTGGATCAGGTGGGTCTTGAACCCAGGTCTCTTGGCTCAGAGGTGAAGAACCTACCACTGTACCATAAGAGCCCACAAAGTCATTAGCCTGGATTATTGGTCCAGTGATGTTACCAGTACACCACCATTTCCCCCCACGCACCTACTTTCTCTGTTCAGTCTGGGGCTTGTCTAATTTTCAGTGGTAGAGGATGGACTATTGGTTAGTCAAAACAGAAGAAGCACTTGTCTTATGTAGCAAGGTAGTTTATTGCATGATAGCAATAGGCACAGTTCACATTACTTCACTAGATGGAATTACCAAGGATGCTTAAGAACTGTGAAGAACACATCTGCTCGCTTTGGCAACTGTACACATCTCAACTGTCTCCACCTAAACACCATGTAACCTGATCAGATTGGGTGGAGCTCAATGTAACATGAACATTTATTCCTTCAGAAGCAGTATTGTATACACCCCAAATATTGAAGGAAGGGATCTTTACATTACTTGTAGAAACCTACAGCTATGAGATTGAATGATGTTCATGCCACACAGGTGACAGACAATGACTACTTCCAACAAGTGATAACCTATGGTCATTCAATGGCATTACCAACACAGGATCACCCAACTATCAACATTGTTTGGGTCATCACTGACCAGAAATTGAACTGGACTAGCCTTATAAATACAGTGGCTGCAAGAGCAAGTCAGAGGTTAAGAATCCTGCAGTGTGTAACTCAACTCCTGACTTCCCAAAGCCTGTCCACCAACACTTACAACCCACAAGGCAGGGGTGTGATGGAATACTCCCCTCTTGCCTGGATGGGTGCAACCCCAACAATGCTCAAAAAGTTTGACATCATCCTGGACAAAGCAGCCCGCTTGATTGACACCACACTTACACACATCCACTCCCTCCACCACTGACGCTCAGTCGCAGCAGTGTGTACTATCTACAAGATACACTGCAGAAATTCACCAAAGTTGCACCTTCCAAACCCACGACCACCTCCATCTAGAAGGACACGGCAGCAGATACATGGAAACACCACCTCCTGCAAGTTCTCCCCCCACCCAAGTCATACCCTTCGAAATGTATCGCTGTTCATTTACTGTCGCTGGGTCAAAATCCTGGAACTCGTTCCCTAATGGAATTGTAGATCTACCTGGAGCACATGCACTGCAGTGATTCAAGAAGGCAGCTCACCACCAATTTCACAGCAGCAGGTTTGGTGGACCAAGATCCTTGTCTATTCCCATCCTAACAGGGACTCGGGAAGTTGGGAGGGTGAGCACATGTCTCTTCTAACCCCTGTTATTATTAATAGCAATTGTTAACATTGTGGATAATTGTTGAACAGGTGAAAATAATGCAGAAAACAGTGGCCACATTTTCTAAGAGATGCAGAAGAGACGGAAATCAAGTACAGCATCAGTACCAGAGCTGAAAAAGGCAGACCTCTTGTTTATTGGGACAAAGGATGAGTTAAAGTACTGTAGCGTAAGTTTTGTTTCACCTGCTGAACATATACAATCACAAACTGAAGCTTCTATGAAGTGAAATGTATGTCAGCCTATACAGTGTCTCCCATTGTAAATAATTCTGTACAATGCATCGTTGGGAGGCATGATTCAAAGTATAGATGCACATTAATGATGTTGAGTCTCATTTGTTATGTAATTTCACATACAGATAACATGTACATTTGGAAGATCTCCCTCTGTGGGCTCTTATGGTACAGTGGTAGGTTCTCCACCTCTGAGCCAAGAGACCTGGGTTCAAGACCCACCTGATCTCTCTCTCTCTCGTTCTCGCGCGCGCGGCTCTCTCTCTCTCTCTCGTTCTCGCGCGCGCGGCTCTCTCGCTCTCTCTTGTTCTCGCGCGCGCGGCTCTCTCTCTCTCTCTCGTTCTCGCAGATGGAGATTGAAATATATTGATTAGGTAGCAAAATAGACATGTATTGAATGTTTCAATATGAATGGCATGCGTTCAAGTCACTGCAAATTAGGTCATGTAATTATGGTAAGAAACACACAATGTTGCATTGTGCAGTATCTCTCTCCCTCTTTCATTGTATGGGAACACAATCTCGCGCGCACTTTCTTTCTCGCTGTCTCGGCACGCTCTCTCTCGGGCGCTCTCGGCGCTCGCTCTCGGTCTCTCTCTCGCGTGCGCGCGGCGCTCTCTCTCTCTCTCTCTCTCGCGTGCGCGCGGCCCTCTCTCCCTCTCTCTCTCACTCGCGTGCGCGCAGCTCTCTCTCTCTCTCGCGCACGCGGCTCTCTCTCTCTCTCTCTCGCGCGCGCGCGACTCTCTCTCTCTCTCGCGTGCGCGCGGCTCTCTCTCTCTCTCTCACGTGCGCGCGGCGCGCTGTCTCTCCCTCGCGCTCTCGCGTGCACGTGGCTCTCTCTCTCTCTCTCTCGTGTGCGCGCGGCTCTCTCTCTCTCTCTCGCGTGCGCGCGGCTCTCTCTCTCTCTCTCTCACGTGCGCGCGGCACGCTGTCTCTCCCTCGCGCTCTCGCGTGCACGTGGCTCTCTCTCTCTCTCGCGTGCGCGCGGCGTGCTCTCTCTCTCTCGCGTGCGCGCGGCATGCTCGCTCTCTCTCTCTCGCGCATGCGCGCGGCGCTCTCTCTCTCTCTCTCGTGTGCGCGCGGCTCTCTCTCTCTCCCTCTCTCTCGCGTGTGCGTGGCTCTCTCTCTCTCTCGCGTGCGCACGGCGCTCTCTCTCTCTCTCTCTCGCGTGCGCGCGGCTCTCTCTCTCTCTCTCTATCTCGCGTGCGCGCGGCGCTCTCTCTCTCTTGCGTGCGCGTGGCTCTCTCTCTCTCTCTTGCGTGCGCACGGCGCTCTCTCTCTCTCTCGCGTGCGCGCGGCGCTCTCTCTCTCTCTCTCGCGTGCGCACGGCTCTCTCTCTCTCGTTCTCGTGCGCACGGCTCTCCCTCTCTCTCGTTCTCGCGCGCGCGGCTCTCTCTCTCTCTCTCGTTCTCGCGCGCGCGGCTCTCTCTCTCTCTCTGGTTCTCGCGCGCGCGGCTGTCTCTCTCTCTCTCTCGCGTGCGCGGTGCTCTCTCTCTCTCGCACGTGCGTCTCTCTCTCTCTCTCGTTCTTGTGTGCGCGGCTCTCTCTCTCGCGTGCGCGCGGCTCGCTTTCTCTCTCTCTCGCGTGCGCGCGGCTCTCCCTCGCTCTCTCGCGTGCGCACGGCTCGCTCTCTCTCTCTTGTTCTCGCGCGCGCGGCTCTCTCTCTCTCTCTCTCGTTCTCGCGCGCGTGGCTCTCTCTCGTTCTCGATCTCGCGCGCGCGGCACTCTCTCTCTCTCGTTCTCGCGCGCGCGGCTCTCTCTCTCTCTCGTTCTCGCGCGCGCGGCTCTCTCTCTCTCTCTCGTTCTCGCGCGCGCGGCTCTCTCGCTCTCTCTCGTTCTCGCGCGCGCGGCTCTCTCGCTCTCTCTCGTTCTCGCCGCGCGGCTCTCTCTCTCTCTCGTTCTCGCGCGCGCGGCTCTCTCTCTCTCTCGATCTCGCGCGCGCGGCTCTCTCTCTCTCGATCCCGCGCGCGCGGCTCGCTCTCGTTCTCGATCCCGCGCGCGCGGCTCGCTCTCGTTCTCGATCTCGCGCGCGCGGCTCGCTCTCGTTCTCGATCTCGCGCGCGCGACTCGCTCTCGATCTCGCGCGCGCGACTCGCTCTCTCTCTCTCTCGTTCTCGCGCGCGCGGCTCGCTCTCGCTCTCTCTCTCTCTCGTTCTCGCGCGCGCGGCTCGCTCTCGCTCTCTCTCTCTCGTTCTCGCGCGCGCGGCTCGCTCTCGCTCTCTCTCGATCTCGCGCGCGCGGCTCGCTCTCGCTCTCTCTCTCGTTCTCGCGCGCGCGGCTCGCTCTGTCTCTCTCTCTCTGTCTTGTTCTCGCGCGCGCGGCTCTCTCTCTCTCTTTCTCTCGTTCTCGCGCGCGCGGCTCTCTCTCTCGCGTGCGCGCGGCTCGCTCTCTCTCTCTCGCGTGCGCGCGGCTCGCGCTCTCTTTCTCTCTCTCTCCCTCTCTCTCTCGTTCTCGCGCGCGCGGCTCGCTCTCTCTCTCTCTCTCTCTCTCCCTCTCACGCGTGCGCGCGGCTCGCTCTCTCTCTCTCTGTCTTGTTCTCGCGCGCGTGGCTCTCTCTCTCTCTTTCTCTCCTTCTCGCGCGCGCGGCTCTCTCTCTCTCGCGTGCGCGGCTCGCGCTCTCTCACTCTCGTGCGTGCGGCTCGCTCTCTCTCTCTCTCTCGCGTGCGCGCGGCTCGCTCTCTCTCTCTCGCGTGCGCGCGGCTCGCTCTCTCTCTCTCGCGTGCGCGCGGCTCGCGCTCACTTTCTCTCTCTCTCCCTCTCTCTCTCGTTCTCGCGCGCGCGGCTCTAGCTCTCTCTCGTTCTCGTTCTCGCGCGCGCGGCTCTAGCTCTCTCTCGTTCTCGCGCGCGCGGCTCTCTCTCTCTCGTTCTCGCGCGCGCGGCTCTCTCTCTCGTTCTCGCGCGCGCGGCTCTCTCTCTCTCGTTCTCGCGCGCGCGGCTCTCTCTCTCTCTCTCTCGTTCTCGCGCGCGCGGCTCTCTCTCTCTCTCTCGTTCTCGCGCGCGCGGCTCTCTCTCTCTCTCTCTCTCGTTCTCGCGCGCGCGGCTCTCTCTCTCTCGTTCTCGCACGTGCAGCTCTAGCTCTCTCTCTCTCTCTCTCTCTCTCGTTCTCGCGGCTCTAGCTCTCTCTCTCTCTCTCTCTGTCGTTCTCACGCGCGCGGCTCTCTCTCTCTCTGTTTCTGTCTCGTTCTCGCGCGCGCGGCTCTCTCTCTCTCTCTCGTTCTCGCGCGCGCGGCTCTAGCTCTCTCTCTCTCTCTCTCGTTCTCGTGGCTCTAGCTCTCTCTCTCTCTTTGTCGTTCTCACGCGCGCGGCTCTCTCTCTCTCTGTTTCTCTCTCGTTCTCGCGCGCGCGGCTCTCTCTCTCTCTCGTTCTCGCGCGCGCGGCTCTCTCTCTCTCGTTCTCGCGCGCGCGGCTCTCTCTCTCTCTCGTTCTCGCGCGCGCGGCTCTCTCTCTCTCTCTCTCTCTCGTTCTCGCGCACGCGGCTCTCTCTCTCTCTCGTTCTCGCGCGCGCGTCTCTCTCTCTCGTTCTCGCGCGCGCGGCTCTAGCTCTCTCTCTCGTTCTCGCGCACGCGGCTCTCTCTCTCGTTCTCGCGCGCGTGGCTCTCTCTTTCTCTCGTTCTCGCGCGCGCGGCTCTCTCTCTCTCTGTTTCTCTTTCGTTCTCGCGTGCGCGGCTCTCTCTCTCTTTCGTTCTCGCGCGCGTGGCTCTCTCTCTCTCTCGTTCTCGCGCGTGCGGCTCTCTCTCTCTCTCTCGTTCTCGCGCGCGCGGCTCTCTCTCTCTCTCTCTCATTCTCGCGCGCGCGGCTCTCTCTCTCTCTCTCGTTCTCGCGCGCGCGGCTCTCTCTCTCTCGTTCTCGCGCGCGCGGCTCTCTCTCTCTCTCGTTCTCGCGCGCGCGGCTCTCTCTCTCTCTCTCTCGTTCTCGCGCGCGCGGCTCTCTCTCTCTCTCTCGTTCTCGCACGCGTGGCTCTCTCTCTCTCTCGCGTGCGCGCGCGGCTCTCGCTCTCGCACGCGCAGCTCTTTCTTTCTTTCTTTCTTTCTTTCTTTCTTTTTCTCTCTCTCTCTCTGTGTCTCGCTCGCGCGCGGCGCGCTCTCTCGCTCTCTTTCACACTCTCACACACGCGGTCTCTCTCACTTCCTCCCTTTGTCACAGTCTTTCTCACTCCCATACACAATGATGAAATGTGCATTATATGCTGAATTGCACACATCAAGATTACGTCGTCTGTTTAGAAGAAGTAATTTTAACAGAGACAAATTGTTTGCAACTTCTGAAAGTTTAGATGAGCTGGGACAAAACCATTTTTCCTTTTATGATGTCGAGGGGGTTGATGTAGCACCTGAACAGAGTTTCTTGTTAATACGTACTTCAATTGACAAAGTTTCTCAGCCCTGGTGTACGATAGCACTGTTTAAAAAAGAGAATTTGTAGGATTTAAAGTACCTTGATTTCATGTTTTCATAAAGTTCTTTTTCCCAATAAATTGCATAATTCTGAACTGTCTGCTACATTTCTGCAGCTTAGTGATCATTTGAGACCCTGCATGCCCAGAATTAATCTAGTGAGTAAAATAGGCCAAATGCAATGTGTGCTATCCGTTCACTGAAGACAGCTACTGCAACCATTTTGGTTCTTGTACTGAGTGCCTACTGCTGAAAACAAGGGATGGAACAAAATAAAGATATTAATACAAATTTACAGATGCATGATTAACATATTTATCAAGTTGCAGTTTTGCTTTTTAAATTTCGTGTGACAATGATTTCAGCACAGAGCATGTGAGAAACCTCCGCAGTAAAATAATCACGGATTCTAAGTCTCATCACTGATACCCAAGAAGATTGAAACTAAGGGTGGCACGGTGGCTCAGTGGTTAGCACTGCAGCCTCACAGCACCAGGGACCCGGGTTCAATTCTAGCCTTGGGCACCTGTCTGTGTGAAGTTTGCACATTCTCCCCGTGTATGCGTGGGTTTCCACCGGGTGCTCCGGTTTCCTCCCACAGTCCAAAGATATGCAGGCTAGGAGGATCGGCCATGTTAAATGGCCCATAATGTTCAGGGGTGTGTGGGTTATAGGGGGACGAGTCTGGGTGGGATACTTCAAGGGGTGGTGTGGACTTGTTGGGCCGAAGGGCCTGTTTCCACACTGTAGGAAATCTAATCTAATCTAGTCGGCGACAATTCTCAGTATGCACATCTGAAGACAACACCTGAAGCAATTTTTTTACCAGCCAACCTCACCACTCAGATTTAAATTTACTTTTTGTAAGCTCGCTCTCTTTCTATGTTCTGATAAATCATTGGGAATTTGCTAAGACTGAGAATGCCCGAGAAAACAGTTTTAGGAGAAAGTAACCAGAACTCTCTTCATTTAAAACATTGAACATTAGACATGATCTCTTCAAAACGTTCCAAGCGATGTTTCAGAAAGAAAGACATTAAAAGGTATCACTTACAACTATGAGTGACCATATAAGCTTTCAACAATCCCCAACTTCTAATGGTTATCTTTATATTTTGTAACATAAATGCTTATTTCTCTTCTAGCTCATGTTGCTTAAGTACCATTCTAGCATACAGGTTTAGAGTGCAAGTCTGGCACTTAGCATAGCTAAGCAGAACCAGTCAGGTAAGTACAGTTGGCAAAGAGGCAGATAAGAAAATATTAACTGGAATGTAAAGTCACACACTGCATAAGTGGACGTTAGAAGTGGAAAAAAAAGCTGTAACTTCTGGATGTGAATTTGCTCGCTGAGCTGGAAGGTTAGTTTTCAGACGTTTTGTCACCATTCTAGGTAACATCATCAGTGAGCCTCCGAAGCGCTGGTGTTATGTCCCGCTTTCTATTTATCTGTTTGGGTTTCCTCGGGTTGGTGATGTCATTTCCTGCGTTGGTGATGTCATTTCCGGTTCTTCTTCTCAGAGGGTGGTAGATGGGCTCCAAATCAATGTGTTTGTTGATGGAGTTCCGGTTCGAATGCCATGCTTCTAGGAATTCTCGTGCGTGTCTCTGTTTGGCTTGTCCTAGGATGGATGTGTTGTCCCAATCAAAGTGGTGTCCTTCCACATCTGTATGTAAGGATACGAGTGATAGTGGGTCATGTCGTTTTGTGGCTAGTTGATGTTCATGTATCCTGGTGGCTAGCTTTCTGCCAGTTTGTCCAATGTAGTGTTTGTCACAGTTCTTGCAAGGTATTTTGTAAATGACGTTCGTTTTATTTGTTGTCTGTATAGGGTCTTTTAAGTTCATGAGCTGCTAGTTTAGTGTGTTGGTGGGTTTGTGGGCTACCCTGATGCCAAGCGGTCCGAGTAGTCTGGCAGTCATTTCGGAAATGTCTTTGATGTAGGGGAGAGTGGTTATGGTTTCTGAGCCCGTTTTGTCTGTTTGTTTGGGTTTATTGCTGAGGAATCAGCGGACTGTGTTCATAGGGTACCCGTTCTTCTGGAATACACTGTATAGGTGATTTTCTTCTGCTCTTCATAGTTCCTCTGTGCTGCAGTGTGTGGTGGCTCGTTGGAATAATGTTCTAATGCAGCTTTGTTTGTGGGTGTTGGGATGGTTGCTCCTGTAGTTCAGTATTTGGTCCGTATGTGTTGTTTTCCTGTAGACGCTGGTTTGAAGTTCCCCATTGGCTGTTCGCTCTACTGTGACATCTAGGAATGGCAGTTTGTTGTTGTTTTCCTCCTCTTTTGTGAATGTTATGCCAGTAAAGGGTATTATTGATGGTCTTGAATGTTTCCTCTAATTTGTTTTGTTTAGTGATGACAAAGGTGTCATCCACGTAGCGGACCCCAAGTTTGGGTTGGATGATTGGCAGAGCTGTTTGTTCGAGTCTCTGCATTACTGCCTCTGCTAAGAACCCTGATATCGGAGATCCCATGGGTGTACCGTTGGTTTGTCTGTAGGTTTTGTTATTGAAAGTGAAGTGGGTGGTGAGGCATAGGTCCACTAGCTTGATGATGTTGTCCTTGCTGATGAGGTTGGTGGTGTCTGGTGTATGTGTCTTCGGTTCGTCTAATAGTGTAGTCAGTGTTTCTTTGGCCGTCATTAGTAAGGATCTCTGACAAATATATCTCCAGATCCATGGTAACTAACGACCATTCTGACAACTAACAATTTGTGAAGCATTTGCTGTGAGGAATCGATATGAGCCAATTCAAACTACTTGAGCTTTGAGCTCCATTTGAAAATACTAGGTGAAACCTTGAAATAATTAAAACTAATCAATTATAGAGACTGCATTTTATGCTCTTAATAATCCATAATTTTTGAGGCTATTGTGGTAGTGTGACATTTTGCATGATGTGAAGTTAAGTCTGAAATTATGTCTTAAACTTGATTATTAAATGCAGTCTTTCCTGAAGCATTTCAGATTCATGTAGACTCAATTTCTGGATTGTTACGCTGATGTGATATTTCAGCGTATGTAAAACAGAGCAAGTTAAAGTGCTCTGTAGATTCAAATGGTACTGGAGATATATGAATGTTTGTGTTGATAAAATAGTTCACTCATACTTGACAAGGAAGGTTAAAGAGACAACTAGACTTCTCCCCATGACTCAAGAGGTGAATGCTTCATTTAGTATAATAACTGGTGATTCTGAAGGTGCTGGGGTTTCATCCTCTATCTGTACCACATTAGTTGCCCTGAGTAGTAGTGATGACTATACAATTGATGGACTCTCTTTGAACTAGGCAGGTGACAAATCAGTTTGGATCCTGGTGACTATCTATTAACCCTTGCTGCAATCTGTATGTATGAACATGAAGGGACATTAGGATTCTGCTGCATTGTAACATCCTTTCACTAACCATTCATCTGTTTGACTTGGCTGTGTGTAGGTAGTTGAAACTCCATCCTATAAATTTTGTACTCCAATGAACTACTCCCAAGGGGGTGGGAAGCTGACAGCCACAAGTAAGGTTGTGAGTTCATATTTTGGGGTTACAGATTCCAAGACAGTACCATGGAGCTTTGAGTGAGTTATAACAACTACATTCCTAGTCTAATAGGCCTCAATTCTCTCACACCTCCACCCTCGTAGTTCTCACACACATCTGCCCTCATAGTTCTCACGAGATCAGGGCCCCTTAAAGATCAGCAAGGCCACCTATGTGTGAAACCGCAGGAGATGGGTGAGAGACTAAACGAGTATTTTACATTGGTGGTTTACTGTGGGAAAGGATATGAAAGATAGAGAATGTGGGGAAATAAATAGCAACATCCTGAAAAATGTCCATATTACAGAGGAGGAGGTGCTGGATGTACTAAAACACAAAGGTGGATAAATCCCCAGGACCTGATCAGGTGTACCCTAGAACTCTGTGGGAAGCTGGGGAAGTGATTGCTGGGCCCTTTGCTGAGATATTTGTGTCATTGATAGCCACAGGTGAGGTGCCAGAAGACTGGAGGTTGGCAGACATAGTGCCACTATTTAAGGAAGGTGGTAAGGGAAAACCAGGAAACTGTAGACCACTGAGCCTGACATCACTGGTGGGAAAGTCATTGGATGGAATCCTGAGGGACAGGATTTACATGTATTTGGAAAGGCAAAGACTGATTAGGGACAGTCAACATGGCTTTGCGCATGTACCTCAGTAAGGCATTCAAGGTTCCTCATTGTAGAGTGATTAGCAAGATTACATCATATGGAACACAGGGAGAACTAGCTATTTGGATACAGAACTGGCTCGAAGGTAGGAGACAGTGGGTGGTGGTGGAGGGTTGCTTTAAGACTGGAGGCCTGTGACCAGCAGTGTGCCACAAGGATCGGTGCTATGTTCACTGCTTTTGGTCATTTATATAAATGATTTGGATGTGAACATAGGAGGGATGGTGAGTACATCTTCAGATGACACAAAAATGGGAGGTGTAGTGGATAGTGAAGAAGGTTACCTCACAGTACAACAGGATCTTGATCAGATGGGGCAATGGGCTGAAGAGTGGCAGATGGAGTTTAATTTAGATAAATGTGAGGTGCTGCATTTTGGAAAGGCAAATCAGGGCAGGACTTATACCCTTAATGGTCAGGTCCTGGGGAGTGTTGCTGAACAAACAGACCTTGGAGTGCAGGTTTATAGTTCCCTGAAAGTGCAGTCACAGGTAGATAGGATGGTGAAGAAGGTGTTTTGGTATGTTCGCCTTTATTGGTCAGTGCATTGAGTATAAGAGTTGGAATGTCATGTTGCAGCTGTACAGGACATTGATGAGGCCACTTTTGGAATACCATGTTCAATTCTAGTCTCCCTGCTATAGGAAGGATGTTGTGAAACTTGGAAGGGTTCAGAAAAGATTCACGAGGCTGTTGCCAGGGTTGGAGGGTTTGAGCTACAGGAAGAGGCTGAAAAGACTGGGGCTATTTTCCCTGGAGGATCAAGAGCTGACGAGCAACCTTCAAGAGGTTTATAAAATCACGAGGAGCACAGATTGGGTAAGTAGATGAGGTCTTTTCCCCAGGGTGGGGGAGTCCAAAACTAGAGGGCACAGGTTTAAGGTGAGAAGGGAAAGATTTAAAAGGGACCTAAGGGCAAGTTGTTCACACAGAGGGTGGTGCGTGTATGGAATGAGCTGCCAGAGGAAGTGATGGAGGTTGGTACAATTGCAACATTAAGAGGCATCTGGATGGGTACATGAATAGGAAGAGTTTAGAGGGATATGGGTCAAATCCTGGCAAATGGGGCTTGATTTATTTAGGATATCTGGTTGGCATGGATGGATTGGACTGAAGGATTTGTTTCCCTGTGTATAACTCTATGACTAAGAAAGGTCATGACAAATTTTAAGTCTCAAATTAAGGTCACGGTGGGAAAAAGTTTGTGAAGCACTGAACTATTCATACATGCATATAAAAGATAATTTCGTGTAACAATACATCTTCTCCCCAAAATATCTTGTGGAGTCCATTTGTTGACTTCATCAATCAGATGGTGATAGGATTCCTGGGGCTGAAACATTAGAAAAGATTGGAAAGCCAATCATTTCATTCTACCCTAGAACTGACAATTTATAAGCAATTGAAACACTTTGGAGTATCGTGAGGTGGCGAAAGGGGCTATGTAAGTGCAAATTTGTCAAAAGGGTCAGGGTGACTTGACAAGGAGGAGGAATGGAACATCCAATATGACAGAATATAGTTTTTTAAAAATAATTTTGCCCAAAAGAACGATGGAGAGAGGTCAATGCCTTCTAGTTAGAATTAGATGTAATAAGTCGTTGACATATTTAGAGCTAAAAGTTAAATAGTGCTGACTTTATCAAACAGCATTCACAGTATCATAGTGTGATACAACACAAAGCCATGCAACTTGCTTTACCGGTTCTTTGCTGGGGATGCCCAATGGGCCCACTCCTTTTTTTTTGCATAAGTCTTCCAGTACCTGCATGTATTTAATTCCTTTTGGATACTCCCATAGAATTTGTTTTCCTTTCAGCCAGTGCATTCCAGATCACAAAATACTGTGTTTTATTTTTTAAAAAGGGTTTAGCCTGTGTCCCCTCTGTAACTTTTGCCAATTGCCTTGAATCTGTGTTCTCTCACTTTTGATCCTTTTAGCATGATAAACAGCTTCTCCTCATTTTCACTGTCCAAACCCTTCATAATTTTGAATATCTCTGACATTTCTTTCTCCACTCTAATGAGAACAGTCACAACCTTGCAGACAGAATCTGAGGTAGTTACCATTCCAGAGGCATTTTTATCAACCTCTGTTTGGGAGGAGGAGGTGATTAAAACCAGTTAAAATGCCGAGAGGAAGGGTCACCAGACCCGAAACGTTAACTCAGTTTTCTCCTTCACAGATGCTGCCAGACCTGCTGAGCTTTTCCAGTAACTTTTTGTTTTTGTGCCAAATATGTTGTCGTTAAAGGGTTTAAAGTTGTAACAATTACAACAGATGGCGATGTTGCACTGCCAGACGCAAACAGCGAAGAATTGATTTCTATTGCCATCTACTGGTAGAATGAGAACTACAGTTAGTCATTGAGATAAGGTGTGGAGCTGGATGAACACAGCAGGTCAAGCAGCATTAGAGGTGCAGGAAGGCTGACGTTTTGGGATGAGCCCCTTCTTCAGAAATGGGGTAATTGTTATCTCAGATTCTCCAGTATCTGCAGCTCCTACGATCTCTGATACAGTTAGTCATTGCCAGCTTTGTGGGTATGTTATTGTTGGTAATTGTGTAAAGCAAAAGGATTTTTTTGTAAATATGAAAATTACTAATATCGATATATCTTTCCAAATTATTTTTCTTCTGTAGACAACTAGACTTTGACTTAAATGATTGAGAACAAGCCCTAGGGGATGAATGGCCTCGCTCTGCCCCAGATAGTTCCTTTTGTGGGATCTGATTCATCAGGAGAGGTTGGTAGTGTCCCTACCACTGGGTTAGAAGGCTCAGGCTCAAGCTGCTTCAGGGGTGTACCACAACACACAGAATCCCTACATGTGGAAGCAAGCCATTTGACCCATCAAATCTCTCCAAAGAGCAATTCATACAGATCCAACCCCCTACCCTTAATCCTGCATTTCCAATGGCTAATCCACCTATCCTGCACATCCCTGGCTACTACAGGAAACTTAGCATAGCCAATCTGCCTAACCCCCATATTTTTGGGCTGTGGGATGAAACCCCTTGAAGGCACAGGGAGAGCATGCAAACTCTACATAGTCACTCACCTGAGGCTGGAATTGAACCTAGGTCCCTAGTGCTGTGAAACAGCAGTGCTACTCAGTGCTTCTAAACAGAAATATGATTCCTTTGGTGATGGAAATCCTCCTGAAACTCATGCAAGGAGCTGTGCTTCCCATGTGTGTTTTGACCTGGAAGGTCAGATCGCAGAATTGTGCTGGATTCAGAAGCTTCAAGCATTGGGAACACATTCTATGAGTTTGGGATTATCTAGTTGCAGGACTTTTATGAAGTGTGGGGCTATGGCCATACCTACTTTGTCAAGCAGGAGGCAATATTCAGAACAGTGGATGTCTGTCTACTTCACATCTCAATCTCACATCCAGACTAATTACTGGAGCCTTGGTTCATTATAAATTCAAACCAACTGTTCCTGGCGGTTGGGAAGTCTGGGGCTAGAGGTCAGAGTCTTTAAAACTTAGAGCCAGACCCATCAGGAGTGGAATTAGGAGACATTTCCACACTCGGATCAAAAGTGGTTGCTGTTTGGAATTCTTCCACAAATAGCAATTGCTGGATCAATTGTCAGTTTTACATCTGAGAGTGATAGATTTTTGCTGACTAAATGTATTAGTGGATTTGGGATGAAGGTGAGTTTATGGAGTCAGGTTGGCAATCAACTACAATCCCCTTGAATAGTGGAACAGGCATGGGGTACATGATTGCCTGCTGTTCCTTGGCTGCCTGTTTAGTTAAAGGATGTTAGATGATAATATTGCATTATATTATTACAATAAGAAACAGAAATAGCTGGAGAAATAGCAGTATCTGTGGAGAGAAAGCAGAGTCAAAGTTTTGGGTCCAGTGACCCTCCTTCTGAATAGAAGAGCTTCTGAGTTTTTCCAGCTATTTCTGTTTTCATTTCAGATTTCCTGCATCTGCAGTTGTTTATTTTTGTTTTTGTTTTGTATTATTCTCTGACTGAAGCTTAGTATTCATATCATTTAGGGCTTTTGAATAATTTGATGAGCTTGATTTAGAAGTTATTAAAGAACAGTTCTCTGGGTATTACCTCTGCAGCATTTTTAGAAAGCACACAAATACATTTAATACAGGGCAATGGAGTACAGTGGGGTGGTCATTGCTATACATGGGTGGGTTACTTAGTAACTTTAGCTTCATTATTAATGAGCTGCCACAGTGAGCTCCTATTCATGGGATTCTTTTCAACACTCCTGCTGTTAAGGTCAGTCCACTTGACTGATCTAATGAAAGTAAATTGTAGCCAGCAGTGCTCTTGGGTAGAGTTTTTAGACCCATGGCACACACATTAGAAGCAAATGACTCTGAAAATTCTTGTCAGGTGCCATGTTTAAAGAGCAGTGGCTCAAGGAAAGGACACAGAAAGGAACCAATGTCATGTTAATGAACCCATTGACATCTGTATTTTTCTTGTGTTGTGTAGAGCCTTTAGCAAACACTTCTTGCACAATAATAAGGATTTTAAAGCTGAGATCAGAACTATTCAGGCCACAGTAACCACAAGCATCTTCCAACCTTAAGTGATGTCCAAATAGTCTGCCAGACAGAGCCCTGTAGACTTGTTGAACTGAGATGTAGCAACTGTTAGTTTGTACTTTAAAGGTAATTCATTTTCATTCTTGACAAATATGCGGTCCAAATTACAACTTTTTATACTCTGTCATTTTGGGAATGGAGATTTTTGTGGCTCTCCCTCTCCTCTTGCCTGTCAGCTGGGGACAAAATAGAATAACATTTATCCAATGCGCCCATTTCCCCTTAGTGGTTAAGAGACAGATGCTGCGGAATATTTGCTCATAGGTCTGTGCTTGGTCAAGCTGCCAAACCTTCATCTTTTGGAACCGGAATAGTTTCCGTCTGCAAAAGGGGCGTAGGGTGAATTATTCCGAAGAAGCAAGTAAATGGCCTGGGCCAACCACTTGAATTCCTCCCTCAAAATAGGTTTTGCTGCTTCTGCTGAAAGTGCTGCCATCTGCTGGGATGCAGCCCATATGTGAGGAATGAGGCCAATTATACCAACCCTACCACCATGGCTAATGTGTCCAACGCATTGTCAATTCTCAGGCACAGTTCACCAGCCTGACCTCTCCATCGAGAGAGAGGGCAGATATTTTGAAAAGAATTAGAATGGAAATAAATAGTAATTAAGGAACCACTGCATCTTTCAAAGAACATTCTATTCCTCACCATGTTTTTAAAGAAATGCTGAGAAAATGAGTAGGCCATTGAGCCCCTTGCTTATACACTATTCAATATGACCGTGGCTGACCTTCCTCACCTCCACATGACTGCACTGTCCTTGTATCCCTCAATTCCCTTAATAACAATCTCTGCTTTGAGCATACTCAACATCTGGGCCTGGGCAGATAATTCCAAAGACTCACTATCCTCTGAGTGAAGAATTTCCTTCTCATGTCAGTCTGAAATGGCTGACTCCTTATTCTGAGACACAGACCCCTCATTTTAGACTCTCTTTGTGCTCAGCACCTCCAACAGATTTTCAAAAAAGCAAATTTATTCCTTTTTCTCAATGCCCACCTTTCCTCTGAAGTTGTGAATTCTCACTAGGATACAGTCACATTCAGTGCAAACAAGTCACAAGATTGGTGTCAGTCATGACTGTTGTGGGCTCAAGTCCCACTTCAGGACCTGACCCAAAAAAATTTAGGCTGACCCTCACAGTGCAGCACTAAGAAAATGCTCCACTGTTGTAGATGCTATCTTTTGAATGAGAGATTAGAAAGAGGCCCAAGTGGATGCAGACAATCCAATGGCACTGTTTCAGAGATGAATTGTTGTTGATACCCTGTCAATATTTATCCTCCATCAACGGCACTAAAAATAGGTTATCTGGCCATTTGTAGAGTCCCTCCAGTGCAGAAGAAGGCCAAACGGCCCATCAAGTCTACACTGACCCACCAAAGTGCATTCCACCAAGTTCCAGCCTCTCCACCCTAACCCCATAATGCCACATTTCCCATAGCTAATTCCACCTAGCCTGCACATCCCCGGACACCATGGGGCAATTTAGCACGGCCAATCCGCCTAACCTGCACATTTTTAAACTTTGGGAGGAAACTGGAGCACCCGGAAGAAACCCATGCAGACACGGGGAGAATGTGCAAACTCCACACAGACAGTCACCTGAGAGTGGAATCGAATCTGGGGCCCTGGCAGCAATACTAACATCCCCTCTCCTTGCCAGCAGCTGTAGTTTTACAACAAGCTTTTTTAAAACACAAGCAAACTTCTCTTGACTTTGTTTATGGTAAGATGGACAATCCATTGTCATCAGGCAAGGTTCAATACACCAAGATACATTAATCTGCAAAACTGCAACTGTGTGCACCCAGAAAGATATGGGATTGAATTGCTCTATATGCCTGATGCCAATTAGAGGTAAATTGCTCTGCCACAGACCTGAGATCAGTTAAAGACATATTCCTCCAAAACACATCCCAAGGTCAGTCGTGGCAAATGGTTCTGAAACACATTCTGAGGTCAGTTAGAGGCAAATTGTTTTGAAACATATATTGAGGTCAGTTAGATGCCAATTGCTCCAAAACATGTC
Organism: Stegostoma tigrinum; assembly: GCF_030684315.1. NCBI lineage: Eukaryota > Metazoa > Chordata > Chondrichthyes > Orectolobiformes > Stegostomatidae > Stegostoma > Stegostoma tigrinum. Next base: position 12,289,833 of record NC_081404.1, on the reverse strand, counting down.
ATGAGGTTAGTTAGAGGAGAAATGTTCTAAAATAGATCTTGTGTTCAACTGGAGCTTAGAGACAACAGTTTGGTGTTGGTCTGAAAGCACATGTAACCAGTCCTGTAAGATGGCATAATTCCTTCCCTAAAGGGATATCAGAGAAGCACATGGGTAGTTCCAATGGTTTCATAAAGCTAGCTTTTAATTCCAGTAGTGGGATGTGATCCCACATCCTCGGAGCACTTGCTGGGGACAATTGGATTATGAAGCTAGTAATACTGCCACTAAGCCATCATCTTCCCCGCATAAGTTAGATAAGAATATCTAACTTATGAACAGAGCTCCAAAATCATGATTGAAGAAAGGCAAAGATTAATTGAGAGGAGTTCAAGACAGTTTCACCTTCCAAATGGCAACTGACTTTTTGAATGCTTTTCTGTACAGCTATACCCAAGAAATAGTTAAATTAGAGGAAAGTTGCAGATGACAGAAGAGAATCTAGTTTATACACAATGTTCCTCAATTCGTTCCCAGTGCAAACTAATGTTTATCCCTGCATCTACAAATTAATAACAAGTTTCAAATTGGATGCTTTCCAGTTGCTTCGAGTAGCCAATATTTTTTGTGGAAATCTGTGTTTTATTTTAATTTCTCTCCACCAGAATGCATGGTTCTCTTCAAGGTCATCTTAAACCTCTTCCACTGCTTAATCTCAAAAAGGAACTGTTATAAGTACACAGAGGTCAATCCCTCTCTGATAACTAAAACCAAAACACACAGAGAGGCACTCCTCACTTGTTAAGTTGTTATGAAAATGTGTAAAAAGTGGTATAACCTGCCTCTCACCTCTTAATCTATTATAAAGGAGAGGTTAAATGAAATGAACTCCTGACTGTCGCTCTATAATCAACATGCAACAATTTGTTTATCTAACTCAAACAGTGAACAAATTAACAGAACGACTAACAAACCAAACAATTTCCCCTCAACTACAAATTATTTCCAAATAAAACAAAATTCTAATGGTATACTGTTCCAATAAATACAGATGCCACTTTAAAACAAACAAAATTATAAAAAATTAAAAATTAATCTCAAAATTACAACCAGGATAAGTCTTCTGGAATGTTCTTTGCCTTCTCCACTATTCTTCAGCCAGGAATGCCTTTCTACATCAAATTCTTCTGTCAGGAATATTAGCTAAGTGTGCCGCTATATCTTTAGTTTAGATGATGGTTTTCTGAGAGCTTAGAGAATTCTGAGAGACCTAGTAATTCTCTCTTTTATAGCTGAGAGCTGTTATCTTGGCAGATAACAGTTGACCCTCACATTTTCAAATGCTGTCCTCTTTCATATCCTTGATGACCTATTAATTTCTTACAATAGGATTTGTCCTCGGTTGTCAAAGCTATCAGATTTAATTTTTTTTAGTCTCTAAGTGTCTGGTTTAAATTAATTGGCTGATAGGCCAACTGGTTGCTTTGATAACAAAACAAGCCACTGCCTGGTTTGTTAACCACATGGCCTTTTGATACAATGTTTCAATTTCAGGAACTCTTCATCTGATGCTGCCTGCAAACATTTTTTTGGAATCTTCAAGCCTAAAAAAACACATCATCTTTTCAAGGGACCGTATACTTTTTCCTCCCCCACCCCTGACCACCATTTTACAAACATCAAATACCCTACTCCAGTCTACAACACCTTCTCCCTTAATGAAAAAATGAACCACCATGATGAAAAGATGGCTTCATTTTAAAAATCTAAACCTTAACACCATTATTACTTGATTCATAGGTCATTAATCCAGAGTTACACATTTCGTACTAATTCTATGTACATATATAACATTGAACATTGCCGTTTCTATGTCACGTATATATTTTCCTTTTAAACCCACAATAACACATCCACAATAACGTTTTCATGACCCACAACATGTACAATCTGTAAATTAAATGCCTGGAACACAAGAGCACCAGACTATTTCATTAGAATCTTATCTTTACATCTTGCCAATAATATCAAACGTTTATCATCAGTGTATACAACTGACTCTGATACATTGTTTGCACGGTGGCTCAGTGGTTAGCACTGCAGCCTCACAGTGCCAGGGACCCAGGTTTGATTCCAGCCTAGGTGACTGTGCGGAGTTTGCACATTCTCCCTGTATCAGGTGCTCCAGCTTCCTCCCACGGTCCAAAGATGTGCAGGCTAGGTGGATCAGCCATGCTAAATTGCCCATAGTGTTCAGGGATGTGTGGGTTATACAGGGATGGGTCTGGGTGAGATGCTGCAGCAAGGGGCGGTGTGGACTTGTTGGGCCGAAAGGCCTGTTTCCACACGGTAGGGAATCTAATCTTAAAAAAAATAAACATTAAAATGTTGTCATGCCAATACCAAACCCAATAACTCTTTTTCAGTGGTTGAATATTTTCTCTGGTGGCTATTGAGTTTCTTTGAAAAATAATCAAATGACCTTTCAATTCCACAATCATCCCGTAGCAACACAGCTCCCACCCTACATCACTTGCATCAATAATGACTTTAAAGAGCTTCAAGAACTTTGGTGTGGCTAAAATTGGTGTGGTGGTTAACACTGCTTTTAAATTCTCAAATGCCCCCTGTCACTGGTCCATCCACTGGAATTTTGTTTTCTTCTTCAACAAATCCGTCAGTGGTGCCACCATGCTACTAAAGTTTGGTACAAATTTCCATTCTGTCTCAAAAATTGTAGCACTTTCTTCTTCGAGGATGGTCTTAGAAATTCCTCAATGGGCTTCATCTTCACGTTTCTTGATATCATCTGTCTGAGTCAGATGATGTGTCTTAAGAATGTTACTTCCAACTTCGCAAATTCTGTCTTTGCCAAGTTTGTTATTGATGCAAGTGATGTAGGGGTGGGAGCTATGTTGCTACAGGAGGATGATTGTGGAATTGAAAGGCCATTTGGTAGTCTCTCAAAGAGCTCTGCCAGATGCACTGTGTGATCTGTCCACGAATGGCTGAAGATCTCTAAGTCATCTATATAGACAGCACATTTAGCCAAACCTGCCACAACTCTGTTCATAAGTCTTTGAAATGTGGCTTACATGTTCTTCATTCCAAAGGGCATTACTTCAAATTGATACAGCCCATTTGGGATTACAAAAGCAGAAACTTCTTTCACGCTACCCAACAAAGGTACTTGCCAGTAACCATGAAGTAAGTCCAACTTTGTGATGTAAGTGGCTTGTCCTACCTTTTCCACGCAGTCCTCCAGCTTTGGAATTGGGTATGAGTCTGGTTTAGTCACAGTGTTGACATTCCAACAATCTACGCAGAATCATTGAGTTTAGAAACTAACACAATCAGTGAACTCCACTCATTTTGACTCGGGTCAATGATGTCTTCTTGGAGCATTGCTTCAACTTCCATCTGTACCTGTGCTGCTTTGACAGTATTAAGCCTTGCGGGGTGTTGCTTTATTGGAACAGCATTCCCTATGCCAACCTCATGTACTATGGTATTAGTCTTCCCCATTCTATTTCTATATATGTTATCATAGTGCTGCACCAAGCCTTTCAATTCAATTCTCTCTTCCTGTGAGATAGCTCACTACCCTATCCCATTCTTTAAGGACTTCCTCATTATTCAATTTATTCTGAGGCACATCAAAATCTGAGTCATCTGGATTTGATTCCTCACTCTGAGTGTCAGTAACTAATACCTGTTCCTCTCGTTCCTTTTCTTTGTCACAGTAATGTTTCAGCATGTTCACATGACGTACCCAAGAATTTTTTTTTCATATCTGGCACCATTACCAGATCATTCACCTGACTTAACTTCTTCTCAATCAGATAGGGACCAGTAAACCTTGCTTTGGAGGGATGTCCTACCACTGGTGACAACACTAATACTTTATTGCAATGGGCAAACATGCGAATTTTAGATTTCTTTTCTGCTTCGTGTTTCATTAGATGTTGTGTCACCTTCAAATGTTGTCTAACTAATTCACCTACTCTGTTTAATCTTTCTCTCACCTCAGATACATAATCTAACTGTAAGATCTCTGACTTTGGACCTATCAACTTTTCCTTAATTAATTTTAAAGGCCCTCTTACTTCATGTCCAAATATCAATTCAAATGGAGTAAACTGAATCAATTTATTTGGGGCATCTCTAATAGCAAACAATATAAATGGGATACCTTATCCCAATCATTTGGGTAATCCTGGCAATAAGTTCTTAGCATGGTCTTTAGGGTCTGATGCCACCTTTCCAATGCTCCCTGGGATTCAGGATGGTACGCATTTGATTTAAAGTGTTAGATCCCTAAACTATCCGTGACCTCCTTGTATAGTTTGGCAGAAAAATTGGACACTTGGTCTGATTGCATCTCCCTGGGTAAGGCCTTAACAGGGAAAGAAAGTAAGCAATTCCTCCACAACCTTTTTTTAAAACCTTGACACTCCGTAATGAAATTGCCTCCAGAAACCTTGCAGACACATCCATTATGGTTAGCAAATACGAGTTTCCACTTTTGGTTTTACATAATCATTCATGATCCCCATGAAAGGTTCTTCAAATATGGGAATTGGCATCAAAGTCATTGGTTTTATTAGTCCGTGGCTTTCCTACCATCTGATGTGTATGACAGGTACAGCAAAGCTCAACCACGTCTTCATGTAATCTAGGCCAATAGAAATGCTTCTGTATCTTAGCCTGAGTCTTCCTCACTCTTAGATGACCTCCTACAGGTAATTTGTGTGCTACCCACAATACTTCCTGTCTGCACGCTACCAGCAACACAATCTGGTGAATTTCCGCCCATTTCTCCTCTGCAGTAACTTGCCAAGGTCTCCATTTGTGGCTAAAGATTTTATCCTTAATGTAATAACATTCTGGAATACATTCTGGTTTCTCTTACAAGTAGGCTTTATGATATAAACCTTTTATTTGTTTGTTGTATATCTGTTTGTTGAACTCCATTAGTCTTTCAGAACTAAACACCTCTGCCTGATCCTCTACTTGTTTGAGTTTTTCCTTCACCATTTCCTCAAAAAGTGTATCAGCTAACTGGATCTCAATTCCCTGTTCTTTCTCTTTAGTTTTTCCTTCTTGCTTTAACTTATGACTGTGGAATCTTGTCACCATACAGTCTGGAAAAATTCCAGGGTATTTTTCTTTTAACTCTTCACTTCTCTGGTTCTCTTTTGGTTTCTCCACTACAATGAGCATCACTCCCACTTTTGTTCCTGCTAGGTTGTTTCCAAGAACAAGAACAGACTGTATTCCTGGAATAGACACTCCCACTGTCACTTCCCCAATTTTGATTGGACTTTCTAGCCTTGTCTTACACAGGGAATGCTAAATCTATCTCCACTTCTTCCACAGATTATCACAATCTGAGGTAACTTTTTAGAAGGAGTGCAAATACTTTCATCTCTTACTATTAGAGACTGACCAGCTCCGGTATCTCTCATTATTTTAACTTCTTTACCTTCTCCACCTGTTCTACCTGAGTCAACCTTACCAGCAGAGGTGAAGTCCTTGAAGAGATCAGGTACTATCTAACTCTCCAGCCTGCGACTAGGCTGCAGCTCCTCAATTTCTCTTGAGATTTTCTTCACTACCTCAACTGATCCCACTGGTTTATCCTTTTTTACCACATCCTTTCCCCCAGTACCTTTCTTCAACCACAAGCACTGTGACTTTGTGCATCCCAACTTATTGCAGTGAAAACACCTGAGGCCTTTCACCTCTTTTCCACCCTCTTGGGTTTCTTTTTTCACATGTGGTAAACTATTTCCAGTATGATCTACTTTTTGTTTTTCATTGAAGGATCTCCTTCTTTCCCAATTTCTTTCTCTCACGGAATGAAATTGCTGTCAGAAGCTAGATTTTGAATTATGCACTATTGTGTCTTCATCCACCATCTTGCTGTTTTAACTTTCTGTTCCTCACCATGAGTTCTTATCATTTCTGGAAGTGTGTTTTTGAACTCCTCCAGCAGAATAATCTCTCCAAGAGCCTCATATGTCTTTTCTATCTTTAATGCTCTCAACTATTTATCAAAGTTGCTATGTTTAATTCTTTCAAACTCAACACAAGTCTGACCTGGTTCCTTTCTTATATTTCTGAACCATTGTCTATGTGCTTCTAATACTAATTCATAGGCACTCAAAATAACCTGTTTTACTTCTTCATATTCACTTGACACCTCATCTGACAGTGCTGCAAATACCTCACTAGCCCTGCCTAACAACTTGGTCTGAATTAATATTACCCACACAGTCTGTGGTCAGTTCATCTGTTTAGCCAATTTCTCAAAGGAAATGAAAAAGTCTTCTACATCCTTTTCATCAAATTTTGATATTGTTTAAACACATTTGTATATATCCCTTTCAGATTTTTGGCTACAATGGGTTCGCTTATTATCACTCTCTTCATCACTAAGCTGACCTTCTACTTTTATTTCCATCCTTTTACATTGGTTATCCTGTTTAATTTGCAATATGCGAAGTTCAAACTCTCTTTTTGTTTTTATCTTTCCTATCCTTGTAACTGCAATTCAAACTGTTTCAGTTCTCTTTCTTCCTCATCTGCCCTGGCTCTTCTTTCCTTTTTTTTAATCTTCTGACTTCAAAGGTCCAATTTTTAATTTCATTTTTTTCTAACTCTACTGCACTTGCCTGTTTCTCTGGTATGCCTAAATGCTTGACTAACTCTTTTACAATTTCAGCTTTCTTGTTATCCCTAGTTAAACCCAAATCTAACCTGTTTGCTAAGACTAAAAACATATCCTTCCTCTGTCTTTCTAAACTTTCTTTGCAAATTTGTGAAGCATCTTCAAACCCCAGCACCTCTTTAGCAACGTTAAGGGCCATTTCCCCCACTTTTGATTTAACTAACCACAAGTAACCAAAATTAAACAGATTTTCTACTTCTCATCTAAGTTTTATTTAAAGATCTAGGACATTAATCCTCAAGTCTGTTTAGATCTGTTGGGACCTTTCGTACCCTAAATCTGTTCAAATCTGTCCAAATCCATTCATATCTTTTCTGATCCCGTACACGAACAAATCTGATCCCAGACTCCAGCCCCCAATCTGTTATAAAGTGGTGGTTGACCCTCCCCCAAAATAACTAAAACCGAAACACACAGAGAAGCTCTCCTCACCTCATAATCTGTTATGAAGAAGTGTCAAAAATGGTATAACCTGCCTCTCACCTCCCAATCTGCTATAAAGGAAAAGTTAAACAAAATGAACTCCTGACAATCACTCTACAATCAACAAGTAACAATTCATTTATCTAACTCTAACAGTGAACAAATTAACAGAACTAATAACAAACCAAACACTTCCCCTTAACTACTTACTATTCTCAAATAATATAAAAATGTCATGGTATGCTGTTCCAATAGATCTAAATCCCATTTCTCTAAACCAAAATTATGAAAAAAATAAAACTTAATCTCTCAAAATTACAGACAGGATGACTCTTCTGGAATGTTCTTTGCCTTTTCCAGTGCTCTTCAGTCAGGAATGCTTTTCTATGTCAAATTCTTCTGTCAGGAATATTAGTTAAATGTGCTGCTGTACCTTTAGTTCAGATGATGGTTTTCAGAGAGCTTAGAGAATTCTGTGACAGCCAGTGATTCATTCTTTTATAGCAAGAGCTGTTCTCAAACCCCAGCACCTCTTTAGCAACGTTAAGGGCCATTTCCCCCACTTTTGATTTAACTGACCACAAGTAACCAAAATTAAACAGATTTTCTACTTCTCATCTAAGTTTTATTTAAAGATCTAGGACATTAATCCTCAAGTCAGATGACAGTTGACCCTCACAGTGATTTTCAAATGTCCTCTTCTTTTATACCCTTGATGACCCATTAATTTCTTACAATAGGATTTGTCCTAGGTTGTCAAAACCATGATATCTAAACTTAATTGTTTTTAGTCTCTAAGTGCCTGGTTTAAATTAATTGGTTGATATTCCAACTGGTTGCCTTGTTAACAAAACAAACTACTGCATGGGTTGTTAACCACACAGCCTTTTCATACAATGTTTTCATCTCAGGAATTCTCTGTGCACCTGCTTTTTGCTTCAGATTTTTAAAAAATCTTGAAGCCTAAAAGCAAATAATCTTTTAAAGAGTTCATGCACTCTTTCCATTTTCATTTTACAAACATCAAATACTCTGCCCCACTTCACAACACAAGAACATAAAAAGACTTGAGTAGGAGGAAGCCATTTAGCCCTTCATTCCTGCTCTGCCATTCAATCAGATTATAGCTGATTGTCCTTTTCAGCTCCACTTTCCCTGCCTGTCTCCATATCCCTTGATTCCCTGAGAAAATATAAGTCTATTGAATATAACTGTACATCCATAATTCTCTTGGACTGAGAACTTGAATTATTTCATAACTCTAAGTAGAGACGTTTCTTATCTCAATCCAAAATCGCAACCCTGTTATCCTGAGACTGTGCCATCGTGTTCTAGATTCCCCTGCTAGGTGAAAACAATTTCTTAGTATTGACCTCATGAAGCTTCCTTTATTTTAAGTTTCAATGAGATCCAGAGAAAATAGATGTTCCTTTCTATCACTCCCCATCGGACAATCCTCTCAAAGGTGAGTCATACTTCATTGTTTATCGAAAATTTTGACTGAAACTATGCTCAGTTTTTGTCATTTGCCTCTATCTATTAGCTCATGTGCGACATCTTCAATTGATTTAACAGTAGAAATTCAATTATGAAAATGCTTTGTCAATTAAGTATTAGTTTCAAACTTTTAAAGTAGATGTTATTTGAATGTGTTGCAGGATATATGTGAACATGAGTGGAAGTACTATCTCAGAGGGTGAACACACTCAAGATGATGCGCTCCTGTGTCTAACAAGTGAAAAGGTCCCAGACCCAGTCTTTTGCCTGTCTTGATTTCAGCTGATGTGGTGGCTGTGTTTGTACTTTAGGTTGTCCTGGTTAATAAGGGGAAGTTGGAAAGTTGAATAGGGAAGAATTGGTCCTGGTTTTATGTTCTTGTTTGCGATGTGAAAAGGGCAAAAGTGCAGTGTTTCCACTAAGGATAGGATTGGGCTTCGCTCTCAGTCAATGCTATCTGGGACCAATGATGATGAATAGCCATTGGATAAGGTTGTAAAAATCAAAGGCCTCCTGACCCCGAGCATCAAGTACTGCATTTGGAAGAGGAGGGGAGAGAAAAACTAAGGATGGTAATGAACTGAATTTGAGAGAGACATTTTTTTTGTGTGTTCAACAAAGAGAAGAACGCCATTGTTGGAAAAGAGAATGTGATTCAACTTTTACAATTGAATATTACATGCCTCATAAAGCTCAAATGTTGTGCCTTCACCCAAACTACAAGCTTGCTCACCCCCCACCCAATGCCACCAGTGAGTTATTCCATTTTTCAGACAAAGCATCTTTTTGTCATCCATGTTCAAGGATATTGTATTTTCAGTTAATTCAGTCAGATCCATACCAGAGATAATGGGAACTGCAGATGCTGGAGAATCCGAGATAACAAAGTGTGGAGCTGGATGAACACAGCAGGCCAAGCACCATCTTAGGAGCACAAAAGCTGACGTTTCGGGCCTAGACCCTTCATCAGAAAAGGGGGATGGGGAGAAGATTCTGAAATAAATAGAGACAGAGGGGGAGGTGTACCGAAGATGGATAGAGGAGAAGGTAGGTGGAGAGGAGAGTATGGGGGGGGGGGGTGGTAGGGAGGGGATAGGTCAGTCTGGGGAGGACGGACAGGTCAAGGAGACAGGGTGAGATTAGTAGGTAGGATCAGCCCAGCTCATCCCCGCCTGCCTAACCTGTTCTTCCTCTCATCAATCCCCTCCTCCCACCTCAATCCGCATCTCCATTTCCCACCTACTAACCTCATCCCGCCCCCTTGACCTGTCTGACCTCCCTGGACTGACCTATCCCCTCCCCACACTCTCCTCTTCACCTATCTTCTCATCTATCCATCTTTGATCTATCTCCCCCACTCTCCCTATTTATTTCAGAATCCTCTCCCCATCCCCCTTTTCTGAAGAAGGGTCTCGGCCCGAAACGTCAGCTTTTGTGCTCCTAAGATGCTGCTTGGCCTGCTGTGTTCATCCAGCTCCACACTTTGTTATCTCGGATTCTCCAGCATCTGCAGTTCCCATTATCTCTCCAAACTCAATTCAGGTGGAGTGTGTGCCACCTATCTTATTTTGCCATTCTTTGCGTCTGATCTCATTATTGAGCCCTGCTTTCTAAAGCTGTACTTTAAAGTATTATCATCACTAAAGCTCAGACAGTGCATTTGCATGACTAATGGATCAAGGGCAGGGTAGAATAATGGTAATGTGACTGGATGAGTAATCTAGACATCTGAACTAATGGTCTAAAGATACAACTTCAAATCCCACCATGGCAGCTAGGGAATTTGAATACAATGAATTAACCAAGACAAAAAAGCTTGTACCAGATTGTTGTTAAAAACCAATCTGGATCACTAATGCCTTTCTGGGGAGGAAATCTACTGTCTTTACCTGGTCTGCCTACATGTGATTTGAGCTAGATACCAATGTTGTTGACACTTAGCTGCTTCTTCATTGCCCTAGCAGGTCACTCCATTGTATTGAACGACTACAGAAAAAAGTGTCCCTACCATACGTGGACTGCAGTCACCCTTGGGGACAATTCAGACGAGCAATAAAGGCAGGCCTTAATGATACTCAGCCCATTATGACAATATTATGGCTTTAAAAGGTGAATTTTGTCCTGGTTGTTTGTTTGACAAGACTTTTTAAGACAGAGGTGAGAGCTGAGTATTTGAACTCAATAGGGCCTTGGGTTTTTTTTAAGTTGGAACAATAGAAACAGCCTGAATGGGTGGAGTCAAGCTCCCCCAGAGCCAGGATTTTTAGTTTTAGTTTTTCAGTAACAGTTGCTTCTGGAGTCTTAAAACTTAGTTTGGAAGCTGCAGTACATCTCTCCTTGCTACACTCTCTCTCTGTCTCTCACTCTCAGAGTTTTCTCTTGATGTTTTTTCCTCCTGGACTGGAGAATCACCTGAAAGACAATGTATTTTTCTGAATTTGCCTTTGCCAAGGGTGTATTTATGGAATATTACTTTATTGGAAGAGTTATTGTTTAGTAGCTAAATGATCTATTATTCTGTTAAGTTTTCCAGTGGAGTTGTTTATTCTAATTTCTTCTTTCTTTTGTTGTATTTTAACTATAAGCTATAAATAAAGTACTTCATTGCTTCAAATCGGGTAGTTTGACCAATTAATTTGCATCCAGAACACAATGCCTGGCACTTTCCTTTAAAATAAGGAAAAGTTAGGGTTGTTTCAATATATTTTGAGGGTTTGGTCTAGTCCATAACACCATGAACAAAGGAACAAAAAGGAAAATGCTGCAGCAACATTTTGAATCTTAGTACCATAGAAAATAAAACATGTTTTCCCCCATGTTAAAACCAACTCTCAAACATTCAGGTGACTGATAGGTCAGAAATTAATCTTTCTGCTCTTCAAAAATTATTCCTCAATAAAAGACTGAACCACTGGTCAGAATTAGCAACATAAATTAGCAATCTGTACCCATGTGCCATGCAGTGAGATCATCTGTCACAGCCAATTGCAAAACCACAGCACAAATATGAGATTTAGGAACATGTCCCTTGACTTGAAGCATGTGCTGGAACCAAACCACCCTGTCAGACCTCAATAACTAGTTTTAACTGGTTTTGATTTGTACCCCTGTATTTTATTCAGCAATATAAATTGTTACTTTTGCTGGTTTTTCAGCTCTGAGCAGACACAGGCTGACAAAATTTGTCTGAAAAATACATGAATGTTTTACTAAATGCAATTAAATGTTGATTATTCTGGAGTGGGTTTGGTCCCTTCATACGGCAGTGATGTATTATGGTGGGACACAGGAGATTTTCATTCTTTGCACAACTTGAATACTGAATAACTTCCAGTCCCCAGTGAGATTTGCTGTGGATGGAACATGATGCTGATGCATCAGATTCAGTGAGGTTTTTATTATTTAGCAGCTATTTGTGCACTTTTGTCCTGTAGTGTCCCCATGCAATTTAATTTGGGCAATGCAAGTACAGTATATTCAAGTCCAAAATAAATATTAAAATCTAGGACTAATGCAAAAATACTGGAACTGCACAAAGCGTAATCAGTATATGAAAGAGAAGGAATATTAGCTGAAGGATTTGTCCTGAAACAGGAATTTATTAATATTTGTTTAAATCAGCATCCTCAAGGACCCACCCAAACTGTTAACTTTTTCACATTCTCCCTGTGTCCGCGTGGGTTTACTCCGGGTGCTCCAGTTTCCTCCCACAGTCCAAAGATGTGCAGGTTAGGTGGATTAGGCATGGGAAATGCAGGGTTAGAAGGATAAGGTAGGAGGGGCGTCTGGGTGGTATGTTCTTTGGGTGGCTGATGTGGACATGATGGGCCAAATGGCCTGCTTCCACATTGTAGGGATTCTATCAACCTTTGAGCCATATGTTTAGCTCTATAATCTTGTTGACCCTGTGCCAATCTGCTTGTGGCTCAGGTAGTAATCCAGAGATTATTACCTTTTTGGTTCTGCTTTTTAATTTAGCCCCTAGCTACACCCTCAATAGAACCCCTTTCCTTGTTCTACCCACATCATTGGTACCTACATGGACCACAACAACTGGATCTTCCCCCTCCCACTCCAAATTCCTCTGTAGCCCAGATGAAATATCTTGAACCCAAGCTCCAGGCAAACAACACTGCCTTTGGGACTCTCGAACCTGACCACAGAATAGCACTTATTACCATGGCTATACTACCTGCTGTGTCCCTCTATCTGCATTGCTCATAATCACACCCTTCTATTCCTGACGGAATGTGAGGTAGCTAATCTAAGGGGTGTGACTGCCTCCTAAAACAAAGCATCCAGGTAATTCTCCCCCTCCGTGATGTGATAGTGTTCGAAACTCAGAATCAAGCTCATCAACTCTAGAGTTCCTCAAGCAACCAACGCTTATTACAGATGTGGTCACTAACTAACCATGATGGGGACCACCAACTCCCACATCATGCAATTACAACACATTGCCTGGCCCAGCATCTCTATTTTATTTAATTAGTTCTTAACATGAGTCAAAAATATGTACTGGTCTTTTCCTTTGTCGCCTCTAAATACTTCCCCTATTTACCTTCAATCTGAAAGTAACCTAAAATATATGTCATCACATTGGTAGCTATCACCAACAAATGAACTTACAGTTTACCTGTGATGTCACGTTTGTGCTGACCCCCTGATCCTGGGCTTCAATTTATCCTGTTTAAGAAAAAACCATAACAAACTGTGAGCCAAAAACGGCAAGCAAAAACTATTACTTCTCCCGCTGCACTTTATTTCCACACTGTCTGTGACTATAGAACATAGAACAGTACAGCACAGTACAGGCCCTTCGGCCCAAGATGTTGTGCTGAACTTTTACCCGAAACCTAAGGGTCGATCTAACCTCCACCCCTACCTTATAGAGTGTAGGGAAAACAGGAACATGAAGGCTCGGGAAAGCCCCTTGATTACCAGCCTGAGTCTGTGATTCAATGTGTAAAGTACACCTCGTGATATCTTCCCTATTCATGTGAATTTTATGTGAATCAAAATGGTAGCAGCTACACCCATGATGATGCACTCCGAGGGGCAACTGCTTAAGCTCATCACCACCTTCAAAAGCAACTATAGGGACACGCAATTAATGCCAGCCAGCCAGCGACACCCACATCTGTCGTGTGAATGAAACAAAATCAGACACTTCCACAGTACAGATTGAAGTAATCCGTAAACATTGTAACTTGCATGTGAAATGTATGCAGTTTTATGTTGTGTGGGATCAAATCATCATCATAAGTAATCTTGACCCGTGTCATTGGTCATTACAGACTGAAGTTAGTCAACTCTGTGAAGCAAAAATAATCATGGATGACTTCAAAAGTGGCCATGGTCTGTAGACCATCTAAACTCTTGTAGGCAGGGAGCTGATTTTTTTTCCTCACTACAAACTGTAAGAATGCATCAACATGCTCTTATAAATGATGCTGTCTTTCTTGTCTGATGTGGAGTATACTGGGGAGAAGGTATCAGTATCCAACACCACCTGCAATATTCTACTGTATTTGCGCAACACAACTTGAGTCATATTCATTGGCAGAAGCTCCATATGTCAAAGGTCCATGAACAGCATACCATGGCCCTCCTTGTCAGAGTCATTCATGTTGATTGTGTGGAGGTGTATCCTAAACCATCAATGGCCAGATGCCTTACAAGAATATTTAGCAGGACACAAGAGTTACCCTTTACACTCACGCTGATGACTCTGTTGTGCAATTCCCAAACTGAGAGACAATGGTACCCATTCTTCAGCTAGTGCACATTGTGGAACAGACAGTAGATCCGATGAGGATGAGGTTCCAGTCTGTAATGGTCTTGCAGTACACATCAGACAGAGTGCACCGCATAATTCTAGTGTGTTGTGCTCTGCACTACTGAAACTGGCAAAGAGGGGATGTGATGGATGTTGAAGGGGTGGGAGAGTATCAAGCAATCTTCCAAGAAAAACATGCTAACAGAGGCATCACTTCTATCATGACTAATATCCTTTAGGGAAGGAAACTGCCATCCTTATCCAGTTTGGCCTACATGTGACTCCAGACCCACAGCAATGTGGTTGACTCTTAACTGTCCTCTGGCTAATTAGGGATGGGCAATAAATGCTGGCCTAGTCAGTGATGCTCTCATCCTGCAAATGAATGAAGAAAAAAAAATGACAAAGTGGTGCAGTGTCGGGTGCGAGAAACCAGGCAATTCTTAATTCACATCCGGTTCTAATAGAAAAAAGAACAAAGAACATGTAGTACAGGAACAGGCCTTTAGCCCATCAAGCCTGCACCAACACATGATGCCTTTCTAAAGTGAAAATTTTTGCCTCTACATGGTCTGTATCCCTCTATTCATTTATATATGTCAAGATGCCCCTTAATGTTCATATTGTATCTGCTTCTATCATTTCTACTGGCAGCGCATTCTGGGCACTTACCACCCTCTGTGTTAAAAACCTACCTCTCATATCTCCTTTGAATTTTCTCCCTTTTATCTTAAACCTGCGTTCCCCAGGAATTGACATTTCTACCCTGGCAAAAAGACACTAACTATCCTTTCTATCCATGCCTCTCATAATTTTGTATCAGGTTACTCCTCATCTTATGATGTTGAAGTGAAATCAAACCATGTTTGCCCATTCTCTCTGCACAGTTGATACCTTCCACGTTAGGTCAACCCTTTCTGTATCCTCTTCAAAGCCTCCACATCCTTCTGATAGCATGACAACCAGAACTGTCTGCATTATTCCAAACGTGGCCTAGCTAAAGCTCTATACTGCAACGTGACTTGGAAATTTTTATATTCTATACTCCAACCGATAAAGGCAAGCATGCCATATGCCTTCTTGACCACCATATCCATTTATGTTTGCACTTTCAGGGAACTGCAGACCTGTGCACCGGATCCCTCTGTAGGCTAATGCCTGTAAGGGTTCTGCCATCTAATGTAAACCTACCTCCTGCATTTGAAAATGCATCACCTGGCTTTATCCAGATTAAATTCCATCTGCCATTTCTCCAGCCTATCTATGCCTTGCTGTATCCTCTGGCAATCCTCCTCACTATCTGCAGCTGCTCCAACCATTGTGGCATCTGCAAATTTACTAATAGAGAGCACCTACATAGTTATCCAATGGACATGATTTCCTTGTTGACCTTTCAAAATTTACCCATGTAACTGGTTCCAGGGATGAAGAACATTTTTTCTGCTCTCTCTTGAATGCCTTTGCATCTTTCCCAAAGTGTGGTGCTCAGAACTGGACACAATATTAGATGGAAAGGAGTTCCAAGAAATTGACCCAATGATGCTGGAGGAATGGCTATGTATTTCCAAGTCAGGATGGTGAGTGGTGTGGAAGGAAACTTTCAGGTCGTGGTGTTCCCATGTATCTGCTGATCTTGTCCTTCTAGATGGAAGCAGTCGCAGGTTTGGAAGGTGCTGTCTAAGGAGCTTTGGTGAATTTCTGCAGTGTATCTCATAGATGGTACACACTGCTGCTCCTGTGCGTTGCTGGTGGAGGGAGTGTATGTTTGTAGACATGGTGCCAATCAGTTGGGCTACTATGTCCTGGATGATGACAAGCTTTTTGAGTGTTGTTAGAGTTGCACCTATCCAGGCAAGTGAGCAGTACTCTATCACAGTCCTGACTTGTGCCTTGATGGACAAGCCTTGGGGAATCAGAAAGTCAAGTCAGACACTGCAGGATTCTGACCTGCTGTTGTAGCCACTGTATTAAATGGCTAGTCCAGTTCAATTTCTGTCAATGGTAACCTTCATGATGTTGATAGTGGAGGATTCAGTGATGGTAACACTATTGAATGTCAAGCGGTGACAGTTAGATTGTCTCTTATTGGAGATAGTCGTTGCCTGCTGTTAGTATGGTACAAATGTTACTTGCCAGTTTTCAGCACAAGCCTGGATATTGTCTCAGGTCTGGTTGCATTTGGATCTGTACTGTTTCAGTATCTGACAACTTCAAGATGGTTGGGCCGAGGACAGTATTGTGTGGAACTCCTGCTGAGATGTTCTGCAGCTGAGATGAGGTAGACAGGTGGTTAAGAAGGCATTTAGCACACTTGCCTTCATTGCTCAAACCTTTGAGTATAGGAGTTGGGATGTCATGTTGAGGTTGTACAGGACGTTGGTGAAGCCTCTTATGGAGTACTGTGTGCAGTTCTGGTTGTCCTGTAATGGAAGGATATTATTAAACTGGAGAGGGTTCAGAAAAGATTTACCAGGATGTTGCTGGACATGGAAGGTTTGAGTTATAAAAATAGGCTAGGATTTTTTTTATTGGCATTTGGGAGGTTGAGAGGTGGCCTTATTGAGGTTTATAAAATCATGAGGGGCATGGATAAGGTGAATAGCAAGGGTCTTTTCTCTAAGGTTGGAGAGTTTAAAATGAAGGGGGCATATTTTTCCGGTGAGAGAAAGATTTAAAACGGACATGAAGGGCAATTTTTTTTTACAGAGTGGTTAGTGTGTGGCGGGAACTAGCACAGGAAGTGGTGAATGCAGATACAGTTACAACATTTAAAAGACATATGGATAAGTACATGAATAGGAAAGGTTTAGAGGGATATGAGCCAAATGCAGGCAGGTGGGACTAGTTTGTTTTGAGAATATGGTTGGCATGGACTAGTTAGACAGAAGGGTCTGCTTCCATGCTTTTTGAGTGCCTGACCTCTAACAACCATAACCATCTTCCTGTGTGCCTATTAGCACAGAGTTTGCCCCCAATACCCATTGATTCCAGTTTTGCAAAGGCTCCTTGATGCCACACTCAGTCAAACGTGGCTTTTATGTCAAGGGCTGTCACTGTCACCACACCTCGACAGGCGCAATGTTGATAAATATTGCAAGAATCTACTGACGTAGGAACAAACATGACCGTTTTAGTTGGAAACACTGTACAGATCAAGTTTTCACTTCTGCCACTACATTACAAGCGAAAACCGTTTTCTACGAATTATGTGATCTTATATCGCTTCCGTATGACAATCTTTCTTCTTTAACTTCACGCTATAGAAACATGTTATTGGGAGTATTACGTTTTTACTCCCTTTGGCCTGGAAATGCTTCATATTCGCAATTTCAATACAATAATTATCGAGTGCAATCCATTCTGCTAGACTGCTCAAGGTGTGAAGATGAAAATTGTGTTGCATTTCATGCCTCATTGGAGGAGTGCAAAATCTGCACGGAAACAAATCTGAAATATTTACCATTGATTGGACTTCAAGTGTGGTCCAGATACAGCACGATGGCCACAGCAGCACTGAGCTAAAGTGAGGGTTTTAGGTGAATTCAGTGGAAGTAGCAGAATGTAAATAAAATAACAATAGTAATCACTAGAATAAATTCCATCTGATGTAATTCGCAATGTAGAGCGCATTGTTTTCCTGCTTGGAGGAGATAGTAAGGAAATCTGTGCCGGATAAAGGAATGTCACTCAAAAAGAGCGCTTCAAAAGAGTTGGCATGGGCTTGGTGGGCCGAGAAGCCTTCTGTTTTATTAGAATACTCTTAAAAACCTGGAAGACCACATTTTTGTTTTTTTTTAAAATGAGCCGGATCCTGCCAGCACCGTGTCTCCTTGTTCGGAAGCAATCCACTGTGGTTTTCGCGCCATTTAGCTTTCTTCCCGCTTTGCCCATGGATTTGAAGGTTAAAGCATTCTTCTGCTGTCGGACTGAGGTGGTGTGATGTTAAACAGAGTTTCTTTACAGTCATTCCTGAGGGGTCGTTTTTTGAATAATGGGGCCTTGCCGTTGGAAAACCTGCCAATTTTCCCGCCAGTGAAAGAAAGACGAACAGCCACACCGACGAGTCACGTGAGCAGCTTCTGGCGGGTCGCGTGAGATTTCTGGATCACAAGAGTCAAACCCTTTCATGAGGGGATCGTCTCCAATTGTTGTGTTTTCTTGCCTCACAACTGGCTCCTAATCACGGTTTTGTCTGCACTACTTTATGTGGCAGGTTTGTAACTGTTTAACCCGTTGACCTCAGATTGCCAGAAAACTTGGAGAAAAGGGATAGTTCCTAAAAAAACATGCTTTCTAGAATAGTTCCCAATGAACTGGTACCGTGCTTGTAGGAAACCGTTACGAGATTGGTGCATCGGAGATAGCAAGAACTGCAGATGCTGAAGTCAGAGACAACTGTGTGGAGCTAGAGTATGTTGGTGCATCCTTGTAGACAACTTCTTATAATTTAGCTGGTTGCTAACCCCGCGTTGTACACGTGTAAACCGAAAATGTAAATCTGAAATCGGCAAAACAAAGCTCAACTTGTTCCAGTTTTAGTTTGGATGCTATGTCTTTCACTTGCAAATAACTCAAGTTCTGCCTTTTACAGCAGATACTTGCTGTGTTTTTTTTATTATAAACACGTGATTTTTTTTAATTGTAAAGTTTAGTTATTTCTCGGAGATGGGTCAATTGAATCATCTGACTATCCGACAAATCTCAAGATCATAAAGTAGTTAAAAGATGAAGATTAATTGGCCCAGCTTTCCTAATGTACATAAAAGACATGGCAGTTCCCTTATGCTTGCCTAATATTCAGCTGTTACTTCAAAGTTTTTGATCTTATAATCCTACAAGGAATGCTATTGCACATACTTGCTATTCTTCTTATGAAGAGAAATTTCCTTAATTCTGGCATCTCCTTTCATTAATATAAACATTTAAAAATGATTTTTCCATGCAATGTGGGCATTGCTGGTAGGGCCACGCTTTGCTGCCCATTCCTAAATATGTTTGAGAAGATGGCAATGAGCTGCTGTCTTCAGGGTGTAGGTAGACCCACAGTGCTGTTAGGGCAGGGGTTCCAGGATTTTGACCCAGGGATGCTGAAAGAACGACGATATATTTCCACGTAGGGATAGTGTGGGTGTGTTGGAAGGAAACTTATTGATGGTCTTGTTACCAAGCATCTACCTCTTTTTTCCTTCTAGGTGGTGGTGGTCACAAGTTTGGAAAGTGCTGCCACAGGAGGCTTGCTGTGTTGTTGCATTGCATCTTGTTGCAGATGATACACACTTCCACAGTGGATGGATGGGGTGTCAATCAAGCGGGCTGCTTTGTCCTGATGGTATCAAGCTTCTTGAGTGTTGTTGGAGCTGCAGTCGTCCAGGCAAGTGGAGAGTATTCCACCACACCTCAGACTGGTGCCTTGTAAATGATGGAAAGGCTTTGGGGAGGCAGGAGGAGATTTACTTTCTGCCTCAACTAGTGAATTATTAGCCTCTGACCTAGTCTTACCCCTGTGATATTTATATGGCTGGTCCAGTTGAGTTTCTGGTCAGGAGTTAACGCTAGGATGTTGATAGTGGGGGATTCAGAAATAGTAATGTCATTGAATGTCAAGTGGCAGTGGTTAGATCGTCTCTTATTGGAGATGATCATTACCTAACCACTTGCTTTTGTAGTTAGTGTATGTATATGGCAGGACAAGTGCAGTTTCTGGTCAATAGTAACTCCCAGGACGTGATTTGAGATCATCATTGAGTCTTCTGTTTTCACAGTGGGAAGTCTTAAGCTTCTTTTGTCTTTTCTCACAACGTAGATCTGTGGCAGTGTCATAGCTGATGAGGTTTAACCTAGATTTTTGACGTTGAGGATCTGTCTTTTAGCCCTTCTAAGCAATGCTTGCTGTATTTGAGTGTCTCCCTTGTGTTTGGATGACCAGAACTGGACACAGTACTGAAGGTAAGAGATAACAAGGTATAGAGCTGGATGAACACAGCAGGCCAAGCAGCATCAGAGGAGCAGGAAGACTGACATTTCGGGTCTAGACCCTTCTTCAGAAATTATCCCATTTCTGAAGAAGGGTCTAGTCCTGAAAAGCCAGCCTTCCTGCTCCTCTGATGCTGCTTGGCCTGCTGTGTTCATCCAGCTCTACACCTTGTTATCTCAGATTCTCCAGCATCTGCGGTTCCTACTATCTCTGAAACAGTACTGAAGGTGCAGTCTGTGCAGTGTAAACATTACTTTCTGTGGTATATATTCTTCTGTTTTGATGCTGTAGCTCAATGTTCTGTTTGTTTTGTTAATTTGACCGCATAGAATCTTCTAATATGCACGGATCCCTTTCCATTTTGGTAATATTGATAATATAGATATTGCATTTTGTTTACTTCCTAAATACTTTGCACTTGTCCATGTTCAATTTCATCCTGTGCCCTTGATATATTTTATCTAAAGAATTTAGGAGGCTCCCAATTGTTTCTTCCCTGCATGTGTACATTTTGGTATCACTTATGACTGTCAAATAATCTGCATTGATCTTCTGAACTTATGTTAGTAATGTAAATTAGAACAAGCACAGAATGGGAAGTACAGAACAGCCTACCAAACAATCCTAACATCTGACTCCATTAAATACTTGTTGCTTCCTACCCTTCGGCCAGTCTCCTTGTCCATTCCTAGCCTTTGCCAGGAATGCCCACTACTTGAAGCTGGGAAGCCCAGGTACTTTATTTGTTTGCAAAAGTTTGGTATCACTATCTAGACCATCATTTATTGCCCATCTCTAAGTGCCCAGAGTTCAGTAAAGCATCAACCATATTGCTGTAGGTCTAGAAACACGTGTAGGCCAGGCCAGGTAAGGATGGCAGATTTCCTTCCCCACAGGACAATAGTGAACCTGATGCATCTTTTCAATAATTGACTGTGGTTACATGGTTATCTTTTAATTCCAGATTTTTATTCAACTCAGTTCATTGTTGTCAGATTCAAAGTCATGTCCCAGGAATAGTAGCCTGTAGTTCTGGATTGTTAGTGACACTGCCACTAACCCACTGTCTCCTCATATGGTACACCATAACCTATGGCTCTCCATTGTCCATTTGGCATGTCACAAGTATACGTTGGTCAGAGATCATTACTTTTTGAATCCATGTTGGCTGTTGCTTGATAATCTGATACGAAGCAATTCTCAAGGATGCTTCCAATAAACAGTTCTAGATCTTCATTCAGTATTGATGGAAAGCTATCACTGCATGGGTCCACTCATCTTTTTGAAAATGCTTACTATACTCCCTTCCTTGCAACTAGTAAACCTCCTCCAGTTTCTTTAACATCTTCAAAACGATATGTCAGTACTTTGCAAGTCTCACCCTGTGTCACTGTCCGTGAGTTAGTGAGACATCCCCTCTATCCTTCACAATTTATTTGTTTTGAGCCTTTTAGTCTATTAAGCATTTTATGCCAATGTCAATCCTACCTTTTCTTCAAGTGTGGGTGATGCTTTACCCGTTAGATACTTCTGCTAAGTATTCACTAACTAATAAGTTCATCATTTTCTGTTTATCCTTGGTTTTGACCCTTTTTATGTCCATGATGAGCCTTTTTTGAACTGCATTCATATGGAAACCTTTTTGGATTTTGTTCATACCTACAGCATTGCACATTTCTATTTTCCCAATTTGACCAACCTTTAAATATGTGTCTGACTTCTTACATTCATATCAGGGCTCTTTTGAACATTCCCATTCATATGATCTGTATTTTTCCATACCTTTTGATCCACTTATGGTCACACTTGTTTCATTGCTTACTAATCTAGATATGTGTTTGTCCTTCATGCTCAAAAATATAGTTTTAGGTTTTGAGAGTGGGTTTTAAATGTAATTGTCATTATGATGAGAAATGGCACACAACCTGCATACAGCAAACTCCCAAAAACACCAATATGATAATGATGAGATATTTTTGTTGGTTACGGGACAAACATTGGTCAGGACACTGGGGAGCATTTACTTGCTTTTCTTCAAAATGTTGCCATGTATCTTTTAGTAGTGCCCGAGAGGGCATACAAGGCATCAGTTTAATGCCTCATCCCTAAAGATGACACCTCCAACAGTACAATGCTTCCATCAGGATGGTACTAGAGTGCCCATCTGATTGTCATGCTTAAGCCCTAGAATGGGACTTGAACCCATAACCTCCTGACTGAGGCAAGAGCTGACGCACTGGCTGAAGAAAAAGGAGGCCCTTTCTTGATTTCTCTCACCTTAAAAATGTTTCCCATAGTCTTGAAATCCCCCATCCTCGGGAAAAGGCAACTACCATTAATTCTACTTATATCTCTCGTTAGTTTATAAACTTCTATCAGGTCACCTCTCGACCTCCTACACTCCAGTGAGAAAAGTCCCAGTTTATCCAGCCTTTCTTTATAACTCAAACCTTTCATTACCCAACAATATCCTGGTAAATCTCTTCTGACCCCTCTCCAGCTTGATAATATCCTTCCTATAACTTTGCGACCAGAACTGGACACAGTATTCCAGAAGAGGCCTCACCAATGTCCTGCACAACTTCAACATAATGTCCCAACCCCTGTCCTGACAGGACTGAGCAATGAAGGCAACCATGCCAAATGCCTGTTCAACCATGTTTTCTTTCTGTGATCAAAGAATTACTACCTGCACCCCAGGTCCTTCTGCCCTGCAACACTACCCAAGGCCCTACCATTAATTGGGTAATCCCTATCTTTGTTTGTTGTACCAAAATGCAATACTTCACGTTTATCCAGACTGAACCCAATCTGCTATTTTTCAGCCCAGTGATCCATTTGATCAAGATCTCTTTGTAATCTTTGAAAACCTTCTTCACTGCCTACAATGCCATCAATTTTGGTGTCATCCACAAACTTACTAACCATGCCTTCTATATTCTCATCCAAATCATTTATAAAAATGAGGATCCAGAACCAATCCCTTTGGAACACCGCTGGTCACAGGCTTCCATTCCAAAAAGCAACCCTCCACCATTACTCTCTGAATCCTGCCGTTAAACCCAATTATGTATCCAATTGGCAAACTCACCCTGAATCCAGGTGTGTAGATGAGGGCAGTGCTTTTGATGTAGTTTACTAGAACGTTGACAAGTTTTTTGATAAGGTCCCACATGGAAGACTGATAGCAAAAGTAATTGCCCATGTGATCTAAGGAAAATTGGGCAAATTGGACCCACAGTTGGCTGACTGGCAGAAAGCAGAAGGTGATGGTTGAGGGCTGCTTTTCTGACTGGAAGTCTGTGTTCAGTGGGGTCCCACGGGCGGTCAGTGTTGGGGTTCTTGCTATTTGTAGACTATATAAATAATTTTAACTTGAATCTAGGAGGGTTGATGAGTAAGTTCACAGATGATACAAAATTTGAGAGATGGTAAATAGTGAGGAGGATCACCTTCAACAACAAGGGGATTAAGATAGGCTGATCAGTGGCAAAGGAAGTTCAATATGATAAATGTGAGGTGATGAGCTTGGGCAGGACAAAGAAGGAAAGGGAATGCATGATGAATGGCAGGAGCTTAGGGTGCACCAAGGATCAGAGGGACCTTGGTGTACATGAACACCAGTGGGATAGGTAGCTAAAGTGGTTAATAAGGCATATAGTATACTTGCCTTTATTAGTCAAGGCATAGACTTTAAGAGCAGGGAGGTGATACTGGAACTGTTCCAAAAAAAAACAAAACTTGGTTAGTCCACAACCAGAATATTGTGTGTAGTTCTGGAATCCACATTGTAGGAAGGTTGTAACAGTGCTGGAGAGGGTGCAGAAGAAATTTCCAAGAACGTTGCTTGGGCTGGAAAGTTTGTTATGAAGACAGATTGGACAAACTGGGATTGTTTTCCTTAGAGCAGAGGGGATTGAGAGGAATCATGATCGAGATGTATAAAATTATTAGGGGCATAAATATGACAGACCAGAAGAAACTCTTCACCTTGATGGAGGGATCAGTGACCAGGAGCATAGATTTAAGGTAAGGGGCAGGAGGTTTAGAGGGAATGTGAAGAAAAACAATTTTCACCCAGAGGGTGGTAGGAATCCAGAACGTACTACTTGTAAGGGTGGTAAAGACAGAAGCCCTCACAACATTTAAAAAGTACTTAGCCTTGTCTGCCTTTGGATCACAAGTGTGCATCTGGGGGCAAAGTGCTGAAAAATTAGATTCAAATCGGTAAGGTGGTTGTCTTTGACTGGCGTGGATTTGATGGACTTTCTTGGCCTTTTCTGTACTGATCACCCAGACTCTGTGAGGGCCGCACAGCTGTTCAGTGGTTAGCACTGCTGCCTCACAGCACCTGGGTTCGATTCCACCCTTGGGCGACTGTCTGTGTGAAGTTTGCACATTCTCCCTATGTCTGCGTCAGTTTCCTCCAATAGTCTAAAGATGTGCAGGCTAGATGGATTAGCTATACTAAATTGCCCATAGCGTTCGGTGATGTGTAGGTTAGATGTGCAAACCATGGGAACTGAGGGTTATGGGTCAGGGGGGAAATGGGTGGGGTTGGGGTGCTCTCCTTCAGAGGATCGGTGTTCACTTGCTGGTTCGAAGGGCCTGTTACCACACAGTAGGGATTCTGTGATTTGGAATATACCAAGATGATTTTTTCTTCCCTGATGCCAAAGATGCAGAAATGCTCTAATGGTAGTTTCACTGGCACTCAAACCTGTAGATAGTTGTTTTTCAGGTTTTTGAAAATATTCAGACTGTTGCTTCTTCATCTGTACTTTACGGAAGTGAACACACACAATATAGAGCACAGTTATGGAACAAGCTAAGGAAGCCTCCAAACATTCAGTCTGAAAATCATTATCTTTATTTAGCAGTTTTTTGTAAAGAAATTGCAACTCCCTGTTTGTGGAGTTCAGAACATCGAGATAAATTAAAATCTTCTGTGATTTTTTGGACCTTTTAAAATTGCTCCCCAGCCACCGTTTTGTCTGTATTGAATAGTACTTGAATAGTACCACCATAACAGTGAACGCCTCGCCGTCTGGCCGAGGAATTGTCCGACTAAACACATCTGTTATGAGTTTTCCGTCTCTATAAAACTCATCAGAATTCAGAATTGTGCAGTAAAAGAATGAATTATTTGGTTACCACTTCCTGTTTACAGCTGGGAAGTAACTTGCTTGCTCAGCATTGTCTTGCTGTAGAAATTTGATGGCCCATTGGGCCGCGCAAGTGTTGTACACCCTTTTCTGAAGATTGCCTTGAATGGCTGGTGGTGAATTATCACTATCTCTGACAGTGATTGCTACTGTGATACCCTACAGTGAGACTGGGAGCACTAACACTCTGGCTGATGGGAGGGAGAAAATGCAGCTGAAAATGTCATCTTATCATTCAATTCTTCAGAATATTAGAGGAAGGCATGGAAGTAAAAGATCTAGGCTTCTAAGATTGGGGTGTCAATACTATGACTTTAAGAGGTGCATTTTGTCCTGTTTTGTATAAAATGAAGAAAGGTTGAGACAGAGGTGAGGAGCGGTCTGTTCAAAGCCAGTGAAGTGAACAGCTTTTGACGCCTTTGGGTTTGTTTTTTAACTAAGTTGTAACAATAGAAGTAGCCTGAATGGGTGGAGTCAAGCTCCCACAGAACCAGAATTTTTTAGTTTTAGTTTTCTGCGGTTGCTGGGATCTTGAAGCTGGATGTGGAAGCTCTTACTCCCCACTCTGTTACAGCTAAAATTGAGGTTCTCTTCCTGGTAGAATTACGTGAGACAATGTGTTTTACTGAATTTGCCTTTGCAAAGTGTGTGTTTATGCAATGTTACTATATTGGAACAGTTAATTGGTAGTAAACAAAACTTTATATATAAAGCATTTCAATAGAGGTATTGTTAAGCCAATTCTTTTGACTGTATTTTAACTGAGTATAATAAAAGTGTGTTTTGCTTAATGTCAAATAGTTTGACCAATTGAATTACATCCAAAATGCAACACATTGCACTTACCTTAAAAATAAGAAAAGGTTATGGTCTATGCTATCCTGTTAATATATATTTTGAGGGGTTTGGTCTGGTCCATAACATTGGTCCAATACCAAAGCATCAATCAACCCAAATATTTACTGCAGTAATGAGAATAAGTCCTTTGCATGTCTTATGATATCGTTTTTCTCTACCTCACTGGGGAAGTAGTGATATGGTGGTATTGTCATGACAGTAATGATCCAGGACCCCAGGATAATGGTCTCGGGATGTGGGTTTGAATTGCACCACGGCCAGTGGTAAATTTTAGATTCAGATTATAAAACAAAAGCCCAGAATTTAAAAAGTGACACAGTAGCAACTTTTATTGTCAATTGTCATAAAACATCATGTATTTCATTAATGTCCTTACCTTGTCAGACACACAGCAATGTGATTGACTTTTAATTGCACTTGGGCAATTAGGAACAGCAATAAATACTGGCCTGGCCAATGACACCCACAAGCGTTAAAGTGAACTTTCTTTATTTCACTATGTTCAGAGCTTATTTTTCTGTGACATCTATATCTGTACTAATTCGGAGAGAGAATACACATGGAACGATGTAACATTTGGGAGAACTGTTGAAAGCTTGTCTTTGTATCCCAGTTAGCCAACTGCATCATCTTCAGTATTGAAAGGATTTGTGTCCTGAATGACTAGCATACAATTGCTGTTTACTGATATTCACATCTTCTCCTAGATAATAAAATGTGAGGCTGGATGAACACAGCAGGCCCAGCAGCATCTCAGGAGCATAAAAGCTGACGTTTAGGGCCTAGACCCTTCATCAGAGCCTGTTGGACCGTCAGCAGAGGAACAGTCAGGGTCAAACCAGCAGTCAAGTTCTCAGACTCTTATCCCAAGGGCAGCTCATAGGTACAAATGGGAATGGCTAGAATAAGGCATAGAGAAGAAGTGATCATGCAACAGTGCATAGACAGTTTCTAAGACCTTTTCTCTCCTTTGTCTGAATCTATAAAATTGTTGCCTTCTCCACATTCCAAAAAAAAATCTAATCATTGAACTGGTAAAATAAAATAAACTAAAGCTGCTAAAACTCGCAATTGGGTAGAAATACATGATTAAATCCCAAGGTTTTGAATTGTAAGGATGGGAATGATTTCAACGTGCATATAACTGTTAATTGAAAAAATAATGTGGTAAAACCCAAAAGATATCTACTTTGTTTCTTCTAATGAGATTTTCAAGTAGACCCTTAGGAAAGTGGCGAACCTTTGGAATGCTACACTCCAGAGAGATGTGGAGGCTCAGTTGCTGAGTATGTTTAAGACTGAGATTAGACGATTTTCAGAGAAACGGAGTTCAAGCAGAAAATCAATCTGATCTAACTGGTAGAACGGGCTTGGAGGGCTGAGTACCCTCCCTATACTCCTATTATACTTGTTTCTTCACTTGGCTTTTGTAACCGAGAATCATGACATGAGATCTTAGACTTTACTGTATTCTTATTGAAGCCAGTGAAGCACTACAGACTGTTCTTACCTGAAACAAAGAGGATTCTGGAGATACTCAGCAGCATCTGTGGAGAGATCAAGAGCTAACATTTCTTATTAGATCTACTGACTTTTTCCAGAATTCTGTTTGTTTCAGACTTCAGTATCCACAGAACTTTGCTTTTAGTCAACAGACCAAATTTTGTGAGCGTTTTTATTTAAACATTATTAATCTCTATTAGAGCTGAGGGATACTATAGTCATTTCATTGGCAGTGTTTATAAATTTAATTTATTATGATAACTTAACTCATGTTACCATAAACGGTTGTTTTTCTGAAGTGGTAGAGATCAGAGCAGCTTGCCCCTCATTTCTGGGGCAGACATCTGCTAGTACACAATCAGTATTCATTAATCTGTGAATCTGCCTAATTTTGTAAGCTACTGCATGTCCGAATCCATGATGTGTGACCCATGTGCCTTTTGGATGTCTGTGTTCATGTACACAATAGTTATCCATGCACAGATCTGCTTGCATCAGCTCTGGGTCGTGGGGAGCAGAACACTAAGCTCCAAAACATTGCTCTTTTCTGACCTTTGGTAACTTGATTGCATAGACTCCTTACCATTAAGGGGCATCACTCCACAGCTAGTTAGAGTCCACAGGTCTGTAAGGACAGCAGGATGACAGTCTTTCTGAATCTCAGCTCTCCTATTAGTCATTTACTTTCCCAAGTCAGGGAACTCTGATCAAATATGCATTTTTGATTTGATGTGACATTATTTCTTTCTTAGATTGTGAAGCCATCTTAGGGCTCAGCTACCACAGGACAAGAGCCACCTCAACTTCAAGACACTCCGATTGACGTGCAGCAAGCACCCTCCTGCCCATCTAGTATTGAGGTCCCAGCTGGATGACGTATTAGAGGTTGGGGTTCAGAGAATATACTTGCTTGCCTCTGGGGACCATACATGCATCATGTTGAACAGCAATAGACACCAGTCCCAGAAATCTGCAGGACAAAACTGACCCAATGAGGTCACTAACCACTTGGGATTTCACTGGACTGTAAAATCAAGCAAGGTTAAACCAGCAGCCATTGTGATCAGTTTTGCCACCAGGTG
Organism: Stegostoma tigrinum; assembly: GCF_030684315.1. Taxonomy (NCBI): domain Eukaryota; kingdom Metazoa; phylum Chordata; class Chondrichthyes; order Orectolobiformes; family Stegostomatidae; genus Stegostoma; species Stegostoma tigrinum. The sequence continues at coordinate 12,260,840 of NC_081404.1, read as the reverse complement.
GTTCCAGTTCAAATGGATGCCAAGTGTCGACTCTGTTCAGCCTGAAAGCAAGTTTCACCAAGTGAAATGAATGGCAGATTATAAAATTGTGCCATTAACAGAAGAGACAGTAACTTAAGGTATACATTGAGGTGATGGAGGACAAGTCTGTGCCATTTTAATAGACAGCACACCACCTGACAGACAACCACGGCACCAAATTAAGGTTTCTGTACCATGGGTTGTTTATTGTTGCAGATTTTCTTACTGGCTGGGTCAGTTTTTCATTTCTGTGGTCTTCAAAATGACGGTACCCTCTCAGACAGTGTTTTACACCAGGCAGCTGGTAACAACCATCTTTGAAGTGCTCTTTTAAATGATACTGCAGGATGTCACTAAATAGATCAAGGCCCCTTCAGCACATGGTTTGGTTTGATAACTCTGTCACTGACATCTATTGTGTTGCATTTTCTTTTCACTAGTAGCCTGCACAGCAATCATCAGCCATACCCAATAGAATGGCATTGATTTCCCAGTGCAGCACCTTGAACTGTGCGAGAGGCCTGGCCAATCGAGTCATGCAGCACAGAAAACAGACCCTTCAGTCCACTTGTCCATGCTGATCAGGTTTCCCCAAACTGAACTAGTCCGACTTGTCTGCATTTGGCCTACATCATTCTAAACCTTTCCTCTTCATGTACCTGTCCAAATGTCTTTTAAATGTTGTAACCGTACCTGCACCTACCATTTTCTCTGGCAGTTCATTCCACATATGAACCACCCTGTGAAGAAAAAGTTGCCCCTCAGGTTCTTAAGTTTTTCCCCCTCTCAACTTAAACCTATTTCCTCCAGTTTTGAACTCCCTTCACCTGGGGGTAAGAAAAGACTTTGGATATTCACCTTATCTATGCCCCTTATGCTTTTATGAACGTCCAAGGTCACTCCTCAGCCTCCCACACTCCAGTGGAAAAAAGTCCCAGCCTATCCAGCCTCCCTCATAACTTAAATTCTCCAGTCCCAGCAACATCCTTGTAAATCCTCCCTGACCTCTCCCCAATTTAACATCCTGCCCACAGCAAGGCTACCTGAACTGTGCAAAGCAGCTCCACCAACATCCTGCACAACTGCAGCACAGCTTCACAACTCCCATAGTCAGTGATCTGGGCAATGAAGGCAAGCCTGTCTACCTGTGATGGAATTGTTTTTCAGGTTGATGACCTGTGACCAGTGGGCTTCTACAGGGAATCAGTGCTGGGTTTGTAACTGTTTACAATGTATATTAAATGACTTGGAGGAAGGCAATGAACATACTGCAGCCAAAATTTGCAAATGCCTCGAAAAAGGCAGGTTATGAGATGGATATAAACAGTTTACAGAGAAATATTGATTGGCTCAGTGGGCAAAAAAATAGTTGCTAACTGGAATATCAGAGATAGTGAGAACTGCTGATGCTGGACTCAGATAACAGTGTGGAACTGGAGGAACACAGCAGGCCAGGCAGCAGAGGAGCAGGAAAGCTGACGTTTCGGGTCAGGACCCTGCTGAAGAAGGGTCCTGACCTGAAACGTCGACTTGCCTGCTCCACTGATGCTGCCTGGCCTGCTGTGCTCCTCCAGTTCCACACATCGCCAAATGGAGTATAATGTGGGAAAATGCAGAGCTGCACACTTTGGAATGAAGAACAAAAGAACAGACTTTTTTTCTAAATGGAGTGAAACTGCAGGAAGCCACAACACACAGGGTCTTGGGGATACTTGTACATGAAACACAAAGCTAGCGCACAGGTGCAGCAAGAAGGCTAATGGAGTATTGGCCCTTATTTCAAGGGGATTGGACTATAAAGTAAGGAAGTCTTACTGTAACTGTAGAAAGTGCTGGTGAGATCACATCTGGAGTACAGTGAGCAATTTTGGCACCCCCTAAAGATCATTTCACTTGACGTTGTTCAGAGAATGTTCACCAGGATACACCCTGATATGGAGGGATTGTCTCTAGAGCAAAAGATCAACTGGCTGGGACTCCACCCACCAGAGACCAGAAAAATGAGGCGTTCTCACTGAAGCGCAAAGGATTCTTGCGGGGCTTGATAGGGTAAATACCAAGATGTCTCACTGCTCCCCCCCCCCCCCAAGGAGATTCTAGGACCAGAGTGTATAGTTCAAAAATTAAAAAGGGGCACCAATTTAAGACAAATGAAGAGAAATTTCTTGAGGATCAGGAGTCTTTGGAACTCTTTGCTTCAGAGAGCTGCCTGGGCAGAGTCATTGTGTATATTTAAAGCTGAACTACATAGATTCTTGACCAGTAGGGAAGTCAGGGGTTATAAGGAAAACAGGCAGGAAAGTGAACAGGAGGGGTGTCTGATCAGCTAAAAACAATGTTTTGGCCTCAACCACTTTCTGTGGCAGTGAATTCCACAGGCTCACCATGCTGGTTGAAGACATTTATCCTCATTTCAGTCCTAAATGGCCTACCCCTTTATCCTTAGATTGTGATCCCTGGTTCTGGATTTCCTGGTCAATAGGAAACTCCTTCATGTGGTTACCCCGTCTAGTCCTAATAGGGTTTTATAGGTTTCTATGAGATACGGTGTCCAGCTCTGGGCGCCAGTTAAAGGAAGGATATTAAGCTGCAGAGGGTTCAGAACAGATTTACTAGAATATTTCTCGGTATGGAAGGTTTGAGTTATAAAGAAAAGCTGGGACTTTTTTTCCAACTATAGCAGAGGAGTTTGAGAGGTGACCTTATGAGATAATGAGAGATACAGATAGAGTTAATGGTAGTTGTCTTTTGCCTAGGATGGGGGATTTCAAGACTAGAGGACACATTAAAGGTGAGAAGAGGGAAATTTAAAGATGACATGAAGGGCAATTTTTTAAATACACAGGGTGGTTCAAATGTAGAATGAACTTCCTGGAGGACGTGGCAGATGTGGGTAAAATTACAACATTTAAAAGACATTTGGATTAGTGCATGAATAGGAAAGGTTGAGGGATGTGGGCCAGGGGCAGGCAGGTGGGACCAGTTTAGTTTGAGATTGTATTTGGCATTGACTTGTTGGACCAAAGGGTCCACTTCTGTACTGTATGACTGAGAAGCTGTAATGATAGCTTTATCAATGGTCGTTGTCAATTTCAGAAACAAGTACTGGTGATTTCATAGACTGTTGGAAAATCAGTACTGGAAATCTTTTTAGCCAATTGTAAGCCAGATCTGGTGACCTTCTCAACCTTTTTGCATAATCACAAAGTCATAGTGATTGTGGTAATAGAGAAATGCGCATTTGCTGACTCACCAACTGAAGCCTATGATTGTTGAATTTGGTCTGCAAAAAGCATTCGAAATGAATGCTTCAGAAAAATAAGCAAACAAACCATTCTAGAGCCACAAATCTTAGTGGGTAAAGAGTTCTGTGAAGGTCATGACTCCTTTATCTCCTCCTCTTCCGCCCCCCCCCCCCTCAACTAAATAAAAAGTGTTTTAACCCATCAGGGAAAATGTGTCTCATTTCTGATCTTAGACATGAGGAAGGAATGTAAAGTCTTTACTTTAACTTGTTCATAAGATGTGGGTGTTGCTGGTAATTATTTATTACTCATCCCCAGCATTTTTGCTGTTTAAAAAGATGGTGTTGAGCTGCCTTCTTGAATTGCTACAGGTAGATTTGCTGCCACATCAGAAGTTCCAGGATTCTGCCCCAGTGACACTTTTTAAAAAAAAACTGCAATACATTTCCAAGTCAGGATCATGTGTGGCTTGGAGGGGAACTCCTGGATGGTGAGACTGTCCTATTAGGAGAGGTTGAGGAGACTAGGCCTACATTGTTTTGACTTTAGGAGAATGAGGCAATCTCAGTATTTTGCAAAAATCTTTAAAGATGGACAGATGACGTAGAGAGGTTGTGGGTCTAGAATATGGAGACAGTGATTAAAAAGAAAGCCATTGAGGACTGAGATGAGAAGGAACATAGCTCAGAAAGTGGTGAATTGTTGGAATTCTTGACTCCAAAAGGCTGGAGCAGAGTCATTAAGCAAGTTCAAGACAAATTAATAAACTCCCGAGAGCTGAATCTTACTTTTTTTTGGCTAAGTGAGAATTGCACAGGTATTTGAGGGTTTCTCATTGTATAAATTACTAAGTTTACCTCTAACTACTACACCACCTATGACATCTCACATCTGATTCTACCCCTGTCTTACCTGCACTATTTGTGGAACAACTCACTACTCTGGATATCTGCCAAAGCCCAGCATCCCTTGTGGCAGCTGCTTTTTGAAAAAAATTTAAAATGTTGTGTATCCAGACAAGACCCTGTCAACCTGGAGCTCCCCGGCATAGTTCCTGACATTTTCCTCCAACATAGTAGAGTCCAGCGTGTGCAGGAGGGCTTCCTGACACAGTATGTAGATAGGCCAACAAGGGGCGAAGCCACATTAGATTTGGTACTGGGTAATGAGCCTGGCCAGGTGTTAGATTTGGAAGTAGGTGAGCACTTTGGTGATAGTGATCACAATGCTGTTATGTTTACTTTAGTGATGGAAAGGGATAGGTGTATACCACTGGGCAAGAGTTATAGCTGGGGGAAAGGCAATTACGATGAGATTAGGCAAGACTTAGGGAGCATAGGATGGGGAAGGAAACTGCAGGCAATGGGCACATTAGAAATGTGGAGCTTTTTCAAGGAAAAGCTCCTGTGTGTCCTAGATAAGGATGTACCTGTCAGGCAGGGAGGAAGCTGTAGAGCGCGGGAGCCGTGGTTTACGAAGGAGGTGGAATCTCTGGTCAAGAGGAAGAAGAAGGCTTATGTTAGGATGAGATGTGAAGGCTCAATTAGGGCGCTTGAGGGCTACGAGGTAGCCAGGAAAGACCTAAAGAGAGAGCTCAGAAGAGCCAGGAGGAGACATAAGTTGTTGGCGGATAGGATCAGGGTAAACCCTAAGGCTTTCTATAGGTACTTAAAGAATAAAAGAATGACGAGAGTAAGATTAGGGCCAATCAAGGATAGTAGTGGTAAGTTGTGTGTGGAGTCAGATGAGATAGGGGAAGTGCTAAATGAATATTTTTCAACAGTATTCACTCTAGAAAACGACAATGTTGTTGAGGAGAATACTGAGATACAGGCTACTAGACTAGGTGGGATTGAGGTTCACAAGGAAGAGGTATTAGAAATCCTACAGAGGGTGAAGATAGATAAGTCCCCTGGGCCGGATGGGATTTATCCTAGGATCCTCTGGGAAGCCAGGGAGGAGATTGACAAGCCTTTGGCATTGATCTTTAACTCGTCATTGTCTACAGGAATAGTGCCCGATGACTGGAAGATAGCAAATGTGGTTCCCCTGTTCAAGAAGGGGAGTAGAGACAACACTGGTAATTATAGACCAGTGAGCCTTACCTCAGTTGTTGGTAAAGTGTTGGAAAAGGTTATAAGGGATAGGATTTATAATCATCTAGAAAAGAATAAATTGATTAGGGATAGTCAGCACGGTTTTGTGAAGGGAAGGTCATGCCTCACAAACCTTTATTGAGTTCTTTGAGAAGGTGACCAAACAGGTAGATGAGAGTAAACCAATTGATGTGGTGTACATGGATTTCAGCAAGGCGTTCGATAAGGTTCCCCACAGTAGGCTATTGTACAAAATGTGGAGGAATGGAATTGTGGGAGATATAGCAGTTTGGATTGGAAATTGGCTTGCTGAAAGAAGACAGAGGGTAGTAGTTGATGGGAAATGTTCATCCTGGAGACCAGTTACTAGTGGTGTACCGCAAGGGTCGGTGTTGGGTCCACTGCTGTTTGTCATTTTTACAAAGGACCTGGATGAGGGCGTAGAAGGATGGGTTAGTAAATTTGCAGACGACACTAAGGTCGGTGGAGTTGTGGATAGTGACGAAGGATGCTGTAGGTTGCACAGAGACATAGATAAGCTGCAGAGCTGGGCTGAGAGGTGGCAAATGGAGTTTAATGCGGACAAGTGTGAGGTGATACACTTTGGTAGGAGTAACCGGAATGCAAAGTACTGGGCTAATGGTAAGATTCTTAGTAATGTAGATGAGCAGAGAGATCTTGGTGTCCATGTACACAGATCCTTGAAAGTTGCCACCCATGTTGACAGGGCTGTTAAGAAGGCATACAGTGTTTTAGCTTTTATTAATAGAGGGATTGAGTTCCGGAACCAAGAGGTTATGGTGAAGCTGTACAAAACTCTGGTGCGGCCGCACTTGGAGTATTGTGTACAGTTCTGGTCACCGCATTATAAGAAGGATGTGGAAGCTTTGGAAAGGGTGCAGAGGAGATTTACTGGGATGTTGCCTGGTATGGAGGGAAGGTCTTATGAGGAAAGGCTGAGGGACTTGAGGCTGTTTTCATTAGAAAGAAGAAGGTTGAGAGGTGACTTAATTGAGACATATAAAATAATCAGAGGGTTAGATAGGGTGGATAGGGAGAGCCTTTTTCCTAGGATGGTGACGGCGAGCATGAGGGGGCATAGCTTTAAATTGAGGGGTGAAAGATATAGGACAGATGTCAGAGGTAGTTTCTTTACTCAGAGAATAGTAAGGGAATGGAACGCTTTGCCTGCAACGGTAGTAGATTCGCCAACTTTAGGTACATTTAAGTCGTCATTGGATAAGCATATGGACGTACATGGAATAGTGTAGGTTAGATGGGCTTGAGATCAGTATGACAGGTCGGCACAACATCGAGGGCCGAAGGGCCTGTACTGTGCTGTTATGTTCTATGAGAAATTGGTGCCTTGCTTTATTGACAGGGACATAAGAAGGTCCAGCTGGACAGTGGTAAACCTGCAGGATGATTTCTTCAGAGATAGCAGGAACCGCAGATGCTGGAGAACCTGAGATAACAAGGTGTCGAGCTGGATGAACACAGCAGGTTTCTTCCCTCAGGACAGATAGTAGAGGCTACCAGATCATGCCAGCCTCGTCAGGGGTTGCCACTTGGATCCATGCTCTTAAACAGCTGGAGGAATACCCAGTACTGTAGGAAGGTCAAAGATCTGCCCCATTCCACCAGCATAAGTGTCACCATCTTCCATATCTCACACTAATAGGCTGGTTGAACTGAGGGGAGTGTACTGTATGTTTGTTCAAAAGTGCTACCATATCACTTTGCCTGTTTCCATGCTATACAGCCCTATGATACTATGCCCCTGAAATTATTCCAATGATGTCAAGCCTACCATGTGTTTCTTTATCTCCCATTAGTATCTGTTGGAAGAGGTAGTAGGAACTGCAAATGCTAGAGAATCTGAGATACTAGGGTGTAGAGTTGGATGAACACAGCAGGCCAAGCAGCATCAGAGGAGCAGGAAGGCTGGCCTTTCAGGACTAGACTAGATACAGGCAAATGTACCCAGCTGACATATCCTGATTTTGGGGTTGACCTTCATCCACCATACTGTGGGGCTTTTGCCACTAACTGTCACGTCTTGAGCATGGGAAAAACTGGGGACAAATCAGTTAGATGAGTGGGGTCTGGTAAATGACAGGTACATTTACGTGTGCATACATCATAAACAGCATCAGCTGCAGTAGATAATGGTTGCAAAGTTCTGGTAAAATTCACTGCTTCACGTCTGAGGGACCATTGGGCTTATAACAGCAGATTTGAGTTGCAGATTGATGCTCAACTCAACATGGGAAATCAGACATTAAACGTTTTTTATAAAAATAAAGAACTTGATACTTGGACATTACATTCATGGCAGAGTTTGTTTTGGCTGTTTTGTGCTCTGAAGATTTCCTCTGCGTAATATCAAACTCCATTTCAATTTGGCTGGTTTTGAATTGCTATCCAGTAGTGGGGTGATGGTAGACAACAGTGGCATATCCAAGCTTCTAGAATTTTTGTTTGAGAAATGTTCCAAAGTGTTTAAGGAGCAGTTGTTGCGAGTGATGTATAAATTTGTTCCTCTGAGACAGGTAAGAAGGGGTAAGATTAAGGTGCCTTGGATGACGGGTACAGAGGTGCTTCTTGTCAAAAAGAAAAAGGCAGCGTACGTAAGGTGGAGGAAGCAAGGGTCTAGCACAGCTTTAGAGGATTACAGGCTTGCTCGGAAGGAGCTCAAAAGTGGACTCAGGAGGGGGCACGAAAAAGGCTAGGCAGGAAGGATTAGGGAGAACCCGAAGCCATTTTACTCATACGTGAGGAATAAGAGAATGATCAGGGAGAAGGTAGGGCCGATCAGGGATAGCGTAGGGAACTTGTGCGTGGAGTCTGAGCAGATAGGGGAAGCCTTAAATTAGTTTTTTGCTTCGGTTTTCACTAAGGAAAGGGACCTTGTTGTGAATGAGAACTTTGAGGAGCAGGAAAACCAGCTTGAACAGATCAAGATTGAGGAAGTTCATGTGCTGGAAATTTTGGCAAACATTAAGATTGATAAGTCCCCAGGGCCAGACCAGATTTATCGTAGGTTGTTCCGCGAAGTGAGAAAGGAGGTTGCTAAGCCGTTGGCAAAGATCTTTGCTTCCTCACTCTCCACGGGAGTCGTACCGGAAGATTGGAGGGAGGCAAATGTTGTTCCTCTTTTCAAGAAAGGGAACAGGGAAATCCCTGGAAGTTACAGACCAGTCAGTCTTACGTCTGTGTTCAGCAAGGATTTGGAAAGAATTCTGAGGGATAGGATTTATGACTATTTGGAAAAGCATAGCGTGATTAAAGGGAGTCAGCATGGCTTTGTGAGGGGCAGGTCATGCCTTACAAATCTTGTTGAATTCTTTGAGGAAGTCACAAGACAGGTTGACGAGGGTCGAGCAGCGGATATGGTGTACATGGACTTCAGCAAGGCATTTGATAAGGCTCCCCACGGCAGGTTCATTCATAAAGTCAGGAGGTATGGGATACAGTGTCATTTGGCAGTCTGGATCCAGAATTGGTTGGCTGACAGGAGGCAGAGAGTGGTTGTAGATGGTAAGTATTCTGCCTGGAGGTCAGTGCTGAGTGGTGTCCCACAGGGCTCTGTTCTTGGGCCTCTGCTGTTTGTAGTTTTTATAAATGACTTAGATGAGGAGGTTGAGGGGTGGGTTAGTATGTTTGCTGATGACAGAAAGGTTGGAGGTGCCGTTGATAGTATCGAGGGCTATTGCAGGCTTCAGCGAGACATTGACAGAATGCAGAGCTGGGCTGAGAAACGGCAGATGGAGTTCAAGCTGGATAAATGCGAAGTGATGCATTTTGGAAGGTCGAACTTAAATGCTAAATTTAGGATTAAAGGCAGGATTCTCGGCAGTGTGGAGGAACAGCGGGATCTTGGTGTTCAAGTGCATAGCTCCCTCCAAGTTGCCACCCAGGTGGATAAGGTTGTTAAGAAAGCATTTGGTGTTTTGGCTTTCATTAACAGGGGAATCGAGTTTAAGAGCCACGAGGTTATACTGCAGCTCTCCAAAACCCTGGTGAGACCACACTTGGAATATTGTGTCCAGTTCTGGCCACCCTATAATAGGAAAGATGTGGAGGCTTTGGAGAGGGTGCAGAGGAGGTTTACCAGGATGCTGCCTGGACTGGAGGGCTTGTCTTACGATGAGAGGTTGACTGAGCTCAGACTTTTCTCTCTGGAGAGAAGGAGGAAGAGAGGTGACCTGATCGAGGTGTACAAGGTAATGAGAGGCATAGATAGAGTCGATAGCCAGAGACATTTCCCCAGGGCAGGATTGACTGCCACGAGGGGTCATAGTTTTAAGGTGTTAGGAGGAAAGTATAGAGGAGACGTCAGAGGGAGGTTCTTCACCCAGAGAGTTGTGAGCGCATGGAATAGTTTACCAGTGGTAGTTGTGGAAGCAGAGTCATTAGTGACATTTAAGCGACTGCTGGACATGCACTTAGACAGCAGTGAATTGAGGCGAATGTAGGTTAGGTTATTTTATTTTTGGATTCGGATTATTCCACGAGGGCATGGGCGGAAGGGCCTGTACTGTGCTGTACTTTTCTATGTTCTCTGCTTCCAAGGAACATTCATTGTTACAAAGGTTCCCTTTATACAAGCACAGATTATTGTTTTGCTGTTGCTGTTAGCTTGCTCAACACAGAAGTTGGATTTGGTGAAAACTAAAACCATCATTTGTCCTATGGCATCATTTCTGTAACAAGTATTCCGATCAATGAACCTTCTCAAAACAGGTTCTCAGTCTGAGTGACACAATGGGGAAAAAAAATCCCAAAAAACTATTTAAAACAAAACATTGGGCTCTCCTCCCCCCCAGCCCCATCCCCCCCTCAGTAATCATGATCATGAAACTACAGGCATTTTGAATTTTAAAAAAATCTGGTTCACCAATGCCCTCCGATAAATAAAATCTGTCATCCTTACCTAGTCTGGCCTACATAGGACCCCAGAGTTACAGCAATGTGGTTGACTCTTAACTGCCCTCTGACATAGCCAAGCAAGCCACCTTGTTCCATCCACCTACAAGAGTTTAAAAACACATTGTTGGCATTAAATGCACCAAGTGGATTGCAGTAGTCCAGCAAACAGCTCATCACTACCCGGTCAAGGACAGCAGGAATCAGTGACAAATGCTGGCCCAGCAAGCCATACACCCAACCCAACACCAAAAAACAAGTAAATTTGTTTGCTTATCTGTTGATCAGCTATCAGATGGCTCATTGCAGAAGCTGAGTTACATCAATTCAGCTGGAGTCAACTGTTGGCCTTCAACCTCATCAACTGGGGAAATGGTCAAAACGAAAGGGTCCCTGTTGAATACACTGAGTGTGCAGTTACACAAAGAAGTTAAGACTCTGTGCCCAAGTGCAGTCACTCCCATCTACCCTAAATAGTTTGAGCTTCTGTCAAGATTTGCAATGCAGCCAAAAGGGAGGGGGTACTGATGAGGCCTGTGACCTTGGGAGGTGGACCTTCATATCAGTCAGTCTCCTTGGGACAAAAAAAAATTAAGGCAAGAAGATTATTAAAGTTGGACTTCTAACTTTAAAGTGTCCAGTAACATTTAATGGAGGCCTTGCTCAAGTTAAAGCAATCTCACTTATTGTTGTGCATTGCCTTATACTGGATTAGCCATCTTTAACAGGCTGTGTCATCACTCCTCTAGGAGGATGTTGGAGGCATGTTGTCTGATTTTGATTAATTTGACAGACAAATAACTGATTGCACAACCCTGTCTGAGGCAGACACCATTAGTTGTGAATCAGGGCCTGCCTGAAATAGTGTACAGATTTCACATTCTCTCCATTGCAGCACCCGACCCCCTCACCCACCAGGTTGCCTGCGGTCACCTCATGTCACAGGGGAGGATATGGGACTGTGGGAAAGATCGACATTCCCTCTTTCCAAACGCCTGACCACATTTTCACTCGCAGAGTGTCTTTTACAACCAAGCTGGACTAATCCACGGAAGCAATTTAGCCGCACTGGAGGCAAAATGTCAATGGCAACGTGGTTATTGTTTCTCTGCAAGGCCCTTTAGCCACTTGTAATTAACTCTCTCAGCCCATTTTAATGGCGAGAGAACAGCTTACCTTGTATGTCCCAGCCCCACTGCTTCCCTGCACATCATTCTGCATTCTAACGCTCCTGAGATACCCGGCCATAGCAACCGTGGCAGGGCCATTGCTAATCCCCAGGCACCACACATTTTTGAACCAGTGCGCACCTACTTTCTGTTAAAAGACTCGAAGCTTAAATGCACGACAAATAGCCAGTGGAAACAATCAAGACAATTCTGCACAGCCACGGGTGTCTAATGCAAATCTTCACGGGTAGGATGTGCGGCATTTCAGGCTTAATGAATTGTCCATCACCGCTTTCAGCTCCTGCTCAGGACCTGAATTAATCTAGCAGGCTCAGCAGGAAGTCAGACACTAAGTCGCTATTTATTACACATCCATTGTAACTAATTGATGTAATTAACACTGATTCCAATCCTTACAAACAATAGCTTATTCAGAGAGGAGCTGCCACGCAGTGCTATCCCATCCACTCAAATGACTTCACTAGAATAGACTCCCCTCCGTTTACAAATTTATCCCAGTGTCTGATGGGATTGCCTGGAATTTCCCATCATCCTTTCTGACATGTCCTCTTTCTCTGTTTTTTGCTCCTGAATTAGATTAACTCATTGTGCCCTCTATATTCTATCCCCTAGCCGTCCACCCCCCCCCAATTAAACAATGCACTTATGGTCACGAAGTGTGATTTATGCAGAGCAACACATTCTGAATCCCAATTAGCCACTGTCAATGATAGATTGATACTGATGAGCATTGTATTTCTGAGGGAATGTGTTGTTCAAATTATGCAAGCAAATGCCATGACACAGTTAAAAATGCCTATACCCTAACTGTTCCTCAGTTGCTTCTGGAAAATTATCATGAATTTTACTCTCTTGACTTGGTGCGTGAGGGTCTTGTGGCACAGTGGACAGCATCCCTATACCAGAAGCTTTGAGTTAGAGTCTCACACTAGCACTTGCTGGCCATGGAAAGTGCGTTTGTATTGTGGCCAAACAGGTTGATTGTCACCTTGTACTTCCTATCCAATATGCAGGCAGTAAGAGGAGGAGAGCCTCCTGGTCAGCCATCTTGCACACTACAATGACAAACCACTGCAGTATTTGCCCTTAAGCTTGGATGAAGTTTTACAAATGGAAATCCATGGCCCAACTCTCAGAAACAAGAATGGGAGAAAAGACAGACACAGTTGCTTTGTGGAAGTAGATTTTGTTTCAAATAATGTTTGACTTCTGGCAAAGTGTGACTTGAGCTTTACAGCTTTTTCAAAGATTTGAGTTTCTTAAGTGAATGAAGTTGATAGTTGAAGGGTATGATTTCCACAGGTTTCATCTTTTCATCTGCCACAACCTTGGTGATTTCTTCCAAGTCCCCTCATTTTTAAATGCTGAACTGTTAGAAGAATTCCAGCAGGAATTCAGGGATCTGTGATTGGTAGTGAGTGGAACAATATCATAAAACATTCAACTTGTCTTACCTGGGTTTTTCCAATAAGGGCTACCCAATTCCCCTTGATGAACCCACTCTGTGCTTGTTGTTATCTACGTTGGTGAGACCAAACGTAGACCAGCTGACCATTTCGCGAAGCATCTTTGCCTTGCCCGTAACGGCCAACCTAACCTCCCAGTTACTGCCCATTTCAACTACCTGCCCCACTCGCCCACCGATATGTCCGTCCTCGGCCTCCTCCAGTGTCGCAGTGACTCGGAACACACCTACAGCCCAGAGGATGCAATGTTGAGTTCTCCAATTTCAAATAATCTTCCCACCCATCCCCCAGCTCCTGTTCCAGCCCCACCACCTCCCTTCCATTCCACTTCCTGACCCCTCCAGCCATCAACCAGATTCGTCACTCCCATCAACCAAACAGATTGTACCTACTACCAGTGTCCACCTATCACCACCATTCTACCTCCAACCCTTCCCCTCCTCACCTCCTTTATCTGCAGCTCCTCCATCCCAACATCCAGTCCTAAAAAAGGATAATACCCGAAACATTGATTGCTGCTTCCTCCAGATGCGGTCCGAATTGAATTGAATTAACTTTATTGTCACATACTCAACGGAATACAGTGAAAAGTTTACAAGTTTCCACTTACGGTGTCATCTTAGGTACAAAAGTACAGATTCTTCAGTAGGAATTTTTTGGAAAAAGAATTAGAAAAATAAAGAAAGGAAAAAGTCCAGCATTACAGACCTTTAAAAGTACAAAATCATTGTAACAAATCAGAAAAATAAATAAATAAAAGTTCAGAATAACAGTCCTTCCATAATGATCTAATAAAGGAAAAAGAAAGAGAATTTAAGACACGAGAAACTCTCCTATCATTGGTGAGGTCATATTTGGAGTATTGCATACAATTCTGGTCATCCTGCTGTGGGAATAATGTTATTTAACTGGAAAAGGGTGCAAAAAAGATGGATGTTACCAAGACTGGAGGGTTTAGGTTGTGTGGATAGGTTGGGACTTTTTTCCCTGGAGGCTCAGAGGGGACCTTATAGAGGTTTACAAAATCATAAGAGACATAGATAAGGCGAATAGCCTTAAGGTCTTTTCCCCAGGGAATAGGTTTAAGGTGAGAGGGGAAAGATTTAAAATGGACCTGAGGGGCAGCTTTTTCCACACAGAGGGTGGTGTGTGTATGGAATGAGCTGCCAGTGGAAGTGGTAGAGACTGGTACAGTTACAACGTTTAAAAGACATTTGGACAGCTACACGGATAGGAAAGGTTTAGACCAAATGCAGACAAATGGGACTAGTTCAGTTCAGGAAACCTGGCCAGCATGGACAAATTGGACCGAAGGGTCTGCTTCTGTGCTGTATAACTCTTTCACTCTATGACATGGCCCATGTAAAGGCATGGTAAGAACTCACAATAAATCAATTTTTAAAAAAATTTCTCAGAATCAGAATTTTATTCAGCACACAAGGAGGCTATTTGGCCCATTGAAGCTAAACTGGCTCCCTGAATAAGCAAATCAATTAGTGATTCTGCCTTCTCTCCACAACCCTGTATATTCTTCCTTTCCAGAGAACAGTCTAATTCCCTTTTGAACGCTTTGATTGAACCTGCCTCCACCACACTCTCAGTCAGCATATTCCAGATTTCCCTCACTCGGCCCAGACTACTCTAAACAGTTACTCACTGGCACCCTTCACATAGTCTCACTCAGAACATATCCTGAGCAGAGGGACCCTAGGTGAGCCCACCCCAAAACAAAGCTCACCCTCAGCCAAATGTCTAAAATATTCTTCAGGATCTGGGCGGGCAAGCTATTGTGGTTGCTTCCGGTTTGAGGACTTGAGACAGCAAAAGAGTCCCACTAGGCCTAACTTGAGTAAGAGAACTTCATAGGCCAGTATCTGATGGGACCATGCACACTCAAGAAATTCCACCTACATCTGGTTTGGAGCAGTTAAATTGCTTAGCAACATACAAATCCAAACCAATTAAACATCTGGTTAAATGGTCACCCAGTTCCAATGGAGTTTGATACTGGTGCAGCTGTATCAATGATCACAGAACCAGTCCTTAACAAGATTCACTCTGGACTCCAACCTTTATGTTTGCACAGGATATTGGCCAGACTGAGGAAGTATGCCAGGGTACCATTACAGATTAAGGGTATGACTTTGGTTCCGGTGAGAAGCAGTTGGTGCAGTTACGTCTGATTGTAGTAAAAGGTTTGGGCCCAAGCTTGATGGGGTGCAATTCGTTTGAGAAAAATTAATTTTGATTGGCTCAATGTTTTTCGGTTAGAAAATGTCTGCCTGATTGAGGTCCTAATTAAAGGCCTGGATGTTTTTCAGGTAGGTCAAGGGACTATCAAAGGAGACAAGGCCGCCTTGTATGTTGACCAGGAAGCAACTCTGTGATTCTTCAAGGCCCGCCCAATGCCATTTGCCTTAAGGGCAAAAGTGGAGGCAGAAATCAGGGAGCTGGAAAATGAAGGAATCATCAAACCAGTCCAGTTTGCGGAATGAGCAGCACCGATTATACCAATTGTGAAGCACGATGGGTCAGTTTGCCTTTGTGGGGATTTTAAACAAACGGTAAACCGCTTCTCTTGGCTGGATAAATACCAATCCCTTGCATAGAGGACTAGTACACGAAGCTGGTGGGGCGGGGGTCTATCCTTTACGAAACTAGACATGAGCCATATGTACCTGCAATTGTGACTAGATGAGGGGTTCCCAAAGTATGTGACAATTAATACCCATAAGGGTTTGTACCAATATATGAGACTGCCATTTGGTGTATCATCAGCCTGTGCCATTTTCCAGTGGATGATGGATAACATTTTACAAGGGCTGCCCCAGGTTGCCATTTATATGGATGATGTGCTAATAACAGGGGCAACCAATAAAGATCACTTGGAGAACTTGGACATAGTCCTTAAACATTTCTCTGAGGCAGGTGTATGCACCAGACACCCTATATGACCTACTTAGGCTATAGAGTAAACAAGACTGGGTTACACCCATTGGAAGATAAAGTGAGGGCGATCAAAGTTGCCCTGGCTCCCATGTCTGTGCTGGAGCTTAGGTCATCCCTTGGGTTGGTGAATTATGAAAAGTTCCTACTTAACCTGGCCTCCATCTTGGCATCATTATACCTGCTATCGAGAAAAGGTCAGCCTCAGAACTGGTTGGCAAGAAGTAGCTTTCAAGAAAGTGCAGAAAACAGCTATTGACATCTAAAGTGTTGTCCCACTACGATTCCAAGTGAGCTGTGCTGATATGCGATGCTTCCACATATGGTATCAGAGTAGCATTGGCCCACTGGTGGCCCAATGAAGAGGAACACACAGATGCGTATGCTTCCTGGACTTTGGCTGATGCTGAGTGCAAATATGCCCAGAGTGTGAAGGAAGGTTTGACAGTCATCTTTGGTATGAGAAAATTCCACCAATACTCTTGTAGACATAAATTTGAAATAGTAACAGACCACAAACACTTGCTGGGGCTACTTAGAGAAGACAGGGCTATGCTGCCTATTGCTTCTGGTCGTATTCAGCAGTGGGCCATTATTCTTAGCAAATATGCATACAAATTAGAATATCGTCCCGGAAGCCAAATGGCTATTGCAGATGCCTTGAGCCAGCTCCCACTGGCAGATACTCCACCAGTGGTACATCCCCTGGAAGAGTCCATTAATTTTAAACTTTCTGGACACCCTTCCAGTCACCACTGACAACTTCCAACTGTAGACACAAAAAGATCCCTTCTTTGCAAAACTGAAACAGCTGCTGGTGGTGGGGGAAACAAAAGGGCCATTACAACGAGAATGGAAACCTTTCTGGACCAAGCAAGACCAGATCACCATAGAGGATGGCATTTTATTATGGGGAGCAAGCGTGATTATCCCAAGTAAAGGTCGGCACCAGATACAGGCTGAATTCTACCAGGATCATCAAGGGATTCCTAAATTAGGATATTGGCAAGAGGTTATATTTGGTGGTCAGGACTGGACACTGACATAGCTGCATTGGTGGGCCAGTGCCCAGAGTGTCAACAAGGACAAAAATTACATCAACAGCTCCCCCACATTCATGGGAATGGCTGAGTAAACCCAGACTTGCTTACATGTCAACTGTGCCATTCCTTTCATGGGCTCAATGTTCTTGGTCGTTGTAGATGCCCATTCAAAGTGGGACGTGCATAGAATTCATCAACCTCAAGGATGCGATTGAAAAGCTGCAAACATTGTTTACAATACGTGGACTCGCAGAAGTATTGGCCATGGACAATGGAACATAATTAACCAGCAGGGAATTCGAATATTTCCGAAAGTCAAATGGTATCCAGCATGTTCAGACGTCTCCATCCCATCCTTCAATAAATGGCCTGGCAGAAACAGCTGTCCAAACATCGAAGGCGTGCTTAAAGAAACAGCCCACAGCTTCACTCAATACCAAACTGTCCTGGTTCCTGTTTGATTATCGGACTACCCCTCATGCATCTACATGGATAGCTCCAGCAGAGTTGCTGATGAATTCACTCCAGGTTAAACCTGATATTCCCTGACCTGGGGGAGGTGGTGGGTGAAACAACAGCAGGGACATAATATCAGCCACATGCCTCCTCTAAGTGAGAGAGAGCGTTTACTTCAGGGAGTGAAGTTTGGTGTGGAAACCATGGAAACGGCCCTGCATGGGTATAAGGCGAGGTCAACATGAGATCAGGTTCCATGACATACAAAGATTGGGCTGGTGATACAGTCCTGAACAAACACATGGATCACCTGAAAGCTTCTACTGCACAAATGGGGCACAAGCAAAACATACCTGGCCCCTCAGAACAGCCAGAAAAGCTGTTAGAAACTGTTGGTTTTCCCATTCCATCTACCATCAAAGAAACCCGAAAGTCCATGATGGGTGCAACCAATGTCACAGCCTCAAAACAGTTACTGTCTGAAGAAAAGGAATTTCTTCAGAGGCGCTCAAAGCCTAAGAAACGAGCCACAGTCCAGTACATGCTGCCCGTGTCCAGGTCAGAGTTGGAGGACCCAGACCTGGTGTGAAAATGTCCCAGGAGAAGCTACAAGAAAAAGAACACCCCTACATCCCCAGACTTAGTCGGAGGAGGGATGTAGTGATTGGAATAAGGGCCAGGTGAATCTCATTGACTAAGAGTTCCCTAATTGGGGCTGTTAACCTGGGAAAATCAGGGAGTCCTGGTTTACAGATATAAACAGGAACCTAAAGATTCTACCTTACTCTGGGGACTGGCTCTGAGCTAGCTCGTCGGTGTATTGGACATGTATAAGTAAAGGGAGACTTAGTGACGGGATACTGACCTCCAGTCAGCATATAATCTGTCATATAACCATGTTCCCAAACCAAACTAGTCCCATCTGCCTGCACTTGGCCCACATCTCTCCAAACCTTTCCTATTCATGTACTTATCCAAATGTCTTTCAAACATATGAAACTGTACCTGTATCCACCGCTTTCTCTGGCAGTTCATTCAACATATAAACCACTCTCCATGTAAAATAGTTGCCCCTCATGTCCTTTTTTAATTTTTCTCCTCTCACCTTAAAAATATGCCCCTTAGTTTGGAACTCCCTTACCCTATGGAAAAGACACCTGCCATTCACCTTATCTTTATCTATCGTGACCTTTATAAGCTTCTACCCTCAAGGTCACCCTCAACCTCCTACTTGCCAGTGAAAAAATGTAAAATGCCATTATTTATCAAAAGTTTAGAAAATTATTATTTTGTTTAGACATTGCGGTCTTATTTAAAATTGCTTATTTTAAATATTTCAGTTGCACTTCCAAATTAAGCATCACATTTTACAAAAATATTTATATATGTAAAGCACAACCCTGGGATATATATTGTAATCAGCAAGGAAATGAGGTTACAGTATTTTTAGTTAAGAAATGTTTACAGTAAATAGAAATAGACCTAAACCTTTTAAAGAATGCCTACCTTGTTTAAACACTTTCATGTGTGTATGATCACAGGATTACGAAGAAATAAGATCCTAATATTCATTAGAGTTAAAGCCCCTATCACTCCGTGATATTCACAAGCTACCTGACAGTGGCTGTTCACCTCCTCAAAGATCAACCACCCTCTGGTGCCAGTATTAAATACTACCAACATGATTTCCCTCAGACCTGTGGAAGTATCATTGTTGTAATTGAGATGAAACCAAAGTAGTTTTAGTTTAGATCATTGGGCTTATCTTGATCCAAACACATGGAACTCAGAGCCAGATTCAACCACTGGAGTTGCAAATGCTAGTTGATGATAAAAATGGAAGCTCGACTTCTGTCTATCAATTTTCTTCTTTGGGCTTTGGTTTGAATCTCTTGTTGTGGGAGAGGCTGCCATTTGACAAGAAGTTGGAACAGTCAGTGACCAAACCAGCCAAACTAGGATTTAGCATAAATATTTGTGCCACTTTTTTTTTAGAGGAATGATGAGTAAGTTTGTTGCCAAACTTTAATATGCCTCATATTTAGTAATCTAGGTAAAAGTTTAGTGGTTAAGGAGTGAGCCCATCCCAGATCTTCTCTATTCATCTCTTCTCTGGGTTTCAAGACTCTGTATCTCAGCTAAACCCAATGGGGAATTTCAAGACTAGGGAGCACGTTTTTAAGGTGAGAGGAGAGAGATTTAAAAAAGACATGAGGCAAATTTTCTTACATAGTGTGTGGAATAAACTTCCAGAGGAAGTGGTGGATGTGGGTACAATTATAACATTTAAAAGATATTTGGATGGATATATGAGAGAACACAGTGTGGAGCTGGAGGAACACAGCAGGCCAGGCAGCATCATAGGAGCAGGAAAGCTGACGTTTCAGGTCAGAAGAAGGGTCCTGACCGGAAAGGTCAGCTTTCCTGCTGCTCTGATGCTGCCTGGCCTGCTGTGTTCCTCCAGCTCCACAATGTGTTATCTCTGACCTGGCATTGGCAGTTCTTAATATTTTTGGATGGAGACATGGATAGGAAGGTTTGAAGGTGGACATACACCAGGAGCAGGCAGGTGGGACTAGTTTAGTTTGGTATTGTGTTAGGCATGGACTGGTTGGACTCAAGGGCCTGTTTCCGTGCTGAATAACTATGACATTATAAGAACTTTGCCTGGCTAGTGCTGTAGCAATATCACCACTTGTCATTATCTGTCAACCTACTCCTCAGGGCTCTCGATGGATGCAAAAGCAATAACAGCTACATTTGGATGACTATCAAAACGTATTAATTTTATCCATAAAAAAGTTATTGTGGTCCAACCCTTTCCTTAATAGAAGCAACAGTCCACTTCGCCACTGGACTGAGATTGTCTATAAAGCACCCATCTCACAATAATGTGACTTGTCTGTGGATGGGAAACATATGCCACATATGACACATCATTAGATTCCTGAGTGTGGTTTCTGGTAACTGTAGAGATGATAACTGCTCTGGGAAATTTGTCATAAGCATTACGAAATGAAACAAATCAAGACGGTCATAGAAAACACCCAAAAATAAAGATCTTGCAGGGCTTCATTTTATAGAATAATAATTAAGATACTCAATTATACACTTAGTAATTCAATAGATATCATTGTAATAGGTTTGCTGTTTTCTGTGCAAACATTATTTTTTTTCAAATGTATCTTTTATTCAGCAGAATTGCCCTGCAGCACATGTGGTTGGATTGTTGAGTCATGGTTGTATATCATAAGATGTTAAACCTATCATTATGGGGTGCCCGCATTTTCCATCATAATCATAACAAACATCTGGTATGACTTAGTGGCAGGCATGGGGAAATGTTAATTCCTCAGAATAACTGTACATTATCCATGAGGTGAGGTTTACTGGTGTTGGCTAATAAATATCAAGGTGAGGAAATAAAACTGGGAATCAATCATCTTTAATTTTCATAAAATCAGAGTTGCTACACCTATGCTATACCAATTGGAGCAAAGGAACTTTGAATGACACAGGCCTTGTCACTATGTACAAGATCACATCCACCTCTAAAACATGTGCTGGAAAATGTTTGTAGACTTGACCTTATAACTCAGATTTTACAGTGTTAACGATAGTTAATGACAGTTACAATGGCACTGAAACTAAGAAACCACAGGCGCCTGCACGCACATGGAATAATACAGAAATCCAGAAATTCTTAGAATCCCTACAGTGTGGAAACAGGCCTTAGGCGCAACAAGTCCACACCAACCTTCAGAGCATCCTATCGAGACCTATCTACATCTCCCTGAACACTGTGGGCAATTTAGCACAGCCAATCCACCTAACTTGCATCTCTTTGGACTGTGGGAGGAAACCCATGCAGACACAGAGAATGTGCAAACTCCACACAAGACAGTCACCCAAGGGTAGAATCAAACCCAGGCCCCTGGCTGTGAGGCAGCAGTGCTAACCACTGAGCCACCGTGCCACCCAAATATGTTATCAACGAGTCTGTGATCTTCCATAGAGAGTATTGGAGATATTCTTATAGATTGCAACTTTCATTACAATAGTGATTTACAAGAATTTGAATGTGATGTGTCTGGGTGTTTTTCTTTTTAAGAAACATTACACCTTTCTCAGATGAAGTGTAACTGGGTTTTCAGTCATGTACTAACTTCATAATTGCTGCTAAATACCCTGTCTAGCCTGAAAAGTTCATTGTATGTTTGCATAATGTTAAATGATACCACAATAATTAAAAATTCAAAACATTGAATTTTTGATCTGAAAACTTAAATTAGAAGTGAAGGATTTTTAAGTGCTTTTAGCTTTATGTTCTGCCATCCATGAGAATACTTAAATCTGATTGATCAACTTGCTGCTTGATGACATTATTGCTGCTCTGCTTCAAGGCATTGTCACTGAAATAACTCCACAGGGGCCGGTATCCTGTCGTCAGGCCACCATTTATTTACGTGTGGAAAGACTTTGACGCTGATGTAGCTCCCACAAAACCAGCTCCCAGAGTGAATACAACTTCTGACACTCCTGTTTATACCATCAGCCAGGGCTCCCAGATTAATAGCCCCAAAAGGGAACTCATTCTGTGAGGTCCACCTGGCTGACCTCATTTCAATCTCCACAGTTATGATTTGGCACCAGACTTAAACTGCCTTCGGAAAAGGAGTAACTGCCACCACGTAGATTGTTAGATCTTTGTGGGAATCATTCTTGCTTTGCCGCTGACCTCAGAACCTAGTCCAGTTTATCTCATCGAGTTACAAATAGAGATTAGTTTATGCATATATATTCCATTGTCCTGGGAATTACACTAGTTTAGCTGACATTTAGTTAATCTGAGGCAGATCTGAATGAGGAAAATATCACTATGGTGCTATATTGGTTAAAACAATAACTGGTATGAAACCACTCGCTTTTAATCATACATAATTGAGGATGGTAGATATTAATTAGGAATTTGCTGTGCGCCTATAAATACAAACAGATTTAAACTGGGATTGGTAACTTAGGAGGTATCTGTTGTCATGCGAGTGTCTCCGTTAATAAACGCTTATAAGAGTGTGTAAAGATTGATGGCAAAGGATAGAACTGGAGCCAATCTATTTCACATTGAACATTGGACATTTGCTGTCCTGCAATATTTATGTCTCTTCTTCCCAACCTCTATTCTCGCATTGCTGTGTTGCTGCTTAGACTTCCCTGGAAAAGTGGGCATCACAAGGGATGGATACAGCAATTACGTTTAACAGTGTGTTGGACAGCCTCAATGAATGGCATGTCTTATCACAAAGTGAAAAATCAATTAAAGGTTTAGGCAGGATTTGAGAAGTGGTTGAAATTACTTCCATGCCACATTACAAGCAATTGTAGGTCTTTAACATTTGAATGTAGCTACTATCATTAGAGAACAGAGAAGATGACAAATTACTATTACCACCTCTGTTAAAGTGAATGACATATAAACAGTTGTCCAGTCATCCCGTCAAAATAATAATTCCTTGGCCAAAATTTAAATATTCAGTGGAATGCACAGTATTCAAATTAACCAGATAATATAACTAAGCTGGAGAAAAGAACATAAAATCAATAAGCCTTAAGCAGCATTTGAAAGGAAAAGGATTTGTTTTTTTCCCTTGGGATTCTTATGTGGAATTAATTATAATTACCAAATCTGAAACTTCAAGGCAAATTAAAAATTCAGCACTAGGAGATTAAAACAAATTGAGAATTAAAAACAGGAAAGAACTCTCCTTATTTTCCAGTAATCAGCACTCAAACAGCTGGTCAGCTGAGTTGACTGCTCTGGGTGCAGAATCAGGGTCAGCATCAAAATCCTCATGAAGATTCTTGAGTCAATTAGGTGTTTCTGATCGGAGTGAAGGAATCATTTCATATTTAGGACTTCATACTGTTATGGACCAGGTTCCCTCAAAATATATTAAGGTAGCCGAAACCCTAATTTTTTCTTATTTTAAAAAGGTAAATGTGAGGCATTGCGTTCCAGATGCAATTTGATTGGTCAAGCTACTCAATGTTAAACAAAATATAATTTATTCAAACGCTATAGTTAAAATACAACAAAAGAAGGAGGAACTTGGAATACCTTAACTCTATGGAAAAATTAGCAGAACAATAGATTATTTTTTAGATTAGATTCCCGACTGTGGAAACAGGCCCTTTGGCCCAACAAGTCCACACCACCCCATGAAGCATCCCACACACCCCTGAACACTATGGGCAATTTAGCATGGCCAATCCATCTTGCACATCTTTGGACTGTGGGAGGAAACCGGAGCATCCGGAGTAAACCCACGCAGACACCGGGAGAATGTGCAAACTCCACACAGACAGACAGTCACCCGAGGCTGGAGTCGAACCTGGGTTCCTGGTGCTGTGAAGCTGCAGTGCTAACCACTGTGCCACCTCTAAAAGTAGTTTTACTACTAAACAGTAACTGTTCCAATATTGTAATATCCCATAAACACACACCCTTAGCAAAAGGCAAATTCAGAAAACTGATAGTCTCACACACGGTTCTCCAATCAGGAGGAAAGAACATCAAATGACAATTTTGAGAGAAAACTCAGAGAGAGTGTAGCAGGTGGGAGATATTTACTGCCTTCCAACCCTGATGAGACCCCAACAACAGCTGCTAAAAGCAAATTAAAATCCTTCATCTGTGAGAGCTTGACCACACCCACTCGGGCTGCTTCTGTTGTTTCAACTTTAAAAAAAACACCCAACGCCTCACAAGTTGTTTATCTCCTCACAGATGGCATGTCACCTGATCCCCCCAATTTCTCTCTAAAAGAAGCCAGGACAAAATAACCTCTTAAAGTCACAGCATCATCATAACACAGGTGGATTGCAGATGTTGACAACA
Source organism: Stegostoma tigrinum (assembly GCF_030684315.1). Taxonomy (NCBI): domain Eukaryota; kingdom Metazoa; phylum Chordata; class Chondrichthyes; order Orectolobiformes; family Stegostomatidae; genus Stegostoma; species Stegostoma tigrinum. The sequence continues at coordinate 12,236,553 of NC_081404.1, read as the reverse complement.
TAGTGTGGAACTGGAGCAACGCAGTAGGCCAGGCAGCATCAGAAGAGCAGGAAAGTTGACATTTCAGGTTGCAATCCTTCTTCAGAAATGTGGAGGGAGAAGGGAGCACAGAAAAAAAATAGAGGAGGAGTGGGGCTGGGGAAGGTAGGTGGGATGGTGATAGGTGAGTGCAGGTAAGGAGCGGAGGGGATTGGTCAGTGGGATGGGGGGCCAGATAGGTAGGAGAAAAGATGGACAGGCTGTGTTAGGTCAAGGAGGCAGGGATGAGAGGGAGGGTTGGACATGAGGTGAGGCCAGGGATGGGAGTTTTTAAAACTGGTGAATTTCATGTTTAGGCCATTGGCTGTAGGCTCCCAAGGCGGAATATGAGCTGTTCCTCCAGTTTGCAGGTGGTGTCGTTGTGACACTGGAGGAGGCCCAGGATGGACATGTCACCCAGGGAGTTGGAGGGGGAGTTTATATATTTGTAATACAATGGCTGTGATTTAAAATTCAGCCCTTGTAAATTGTGAATTGATTTCAAGAAATCTAGAAATTTATAGGTTAACACCAGAAAATTGACAAATTGGCATAAAATTCCAGCAGTTTGATTTATGTCCTTCAGACCAGGTAAGTTGACATCCCTAAACAGTCTGGGTCTCCAAGCAACTCCAGTTCCACATGGGGAATCCTAATGTCTTCAGGGCAACTAGGGATGGACTGTAAATGTACAATTGTTTGAACCAGCTTGAATCCTCTGATTTTTTTAAGAGCTTGAAATGAGTTTTGTGGTTTCCAGCTGTGGCTTGAAACTGGAATGTGATGGGATGCAGGGGACATGTAGAGAAGAGGGGTATGAAAGTTCATCCACGTGGCTCCAGATTCACGCATATTGGAGTTGAGGACTAAATTACACCTCACTTAAAGTAAGGGAAAGTCGCTTTTGTTTTCTAAATTCCCTGTGTGCTGAATTAAAGGCTGTTTTGGATCTCATTTGGTGTTTGTGGTTTAAACTGGAAATTCTAAGTCTGGGTGGTAGTTACTACTGACCCACCCCAACACACACATGTCTATACTTTTGAGAAGCCATTACTGCCAGTATGATGCTTAGCAGAAACTGAGAGCAGTCCAACAACAATCGGCAAAAGATATTAACCTGCCCAGAGCTGTCCCCACCAATTCTTTGTGCATGCATACATGAAGTCTGAACACAGCAATCAAACTGTTCATTTCTCACATCCACTATAGTCTGGGTTTTGAGTTTTGGTGAGCTTTATCTTACCTTGGCACACCAGCATGTATAATGCATTTCATCAGGTCAATTAACTGAACCATTTCACCAATTTGGTATGTTGGACTCATGGCTTGACAAGCAAATGTTTTCAATTTGAACATTGTTTTTCACATAAGACAATGTTTTCTTCTGTAATTAATTACATACAGGATAAATTGCCCCTTTATAGGATTCCAACAGGCTTTCCATCTCATCAAATGAAAGGATTTTTGTCTATTGGGTCAATGTATTTTTTGCTCTCTGCAACATTAATCAATACCAGAAACTGAAATAAATGAATACTAATGTAACTCATGCATTAGGCATGGAATATGGGTCTGGTACTGATTAAATCTAGCAGGTCCAGCCACCAACTCTGAAGTGATGAGCTTCAACAATTTAGGCATTCAACTTGATGCTAATTTTTTCCATAAAAATCTAGTTAGTAATGATAATATGAACTATATGGCAAACAATCTCTTCAGTAATTTATAACATATTGAAGTATATGTCACATTAATATATATGATACTGAGGTTGTTTTTGTTTAATTCACTCGTGGGAAAACAGCATCAATGTCTGGGCCAGCATTTATTGCTTGTCCCTGGTTGCCCTTGAGAAGGTGGTACTGAGCTGCCATCTTGAACCACTGCAGTCCATGTCATGTAGAGACCCACAATACTGTAGGGAGGGAGTTCCAGGATTTTGACCCAATGACACTGAAAGAATAGCAATGCATTTCCAAGTCAGGAGGATGAGCATCTTGGAGGGAATCTTTCAGTTGGTGGTGTTCCCATGTATCTATTGCCCTTGTCCTTCGAGATGGAAATGGTTGTGGGTTTAAAACTGTCTAAGGAGCTTTGGTATATTCCTGCAGTGCATTTTGTAGATGGTACATACTGCTGATACTGAGCGTCAGCGGTGGAGGGAGTGGATACTTGTTGATGTGATGCCAGTCAAGCAGGCTGCTTTGTCTTGGATGGTATCAAGTTTCTTGAGTGTTGTTGGAGTGGCACGCATTCAGGCAAATGCTAAGTATTCTATCACACTTCTGACTGTGCCTTGTAGATGGTAGACAGGCTTTGGGGACTCAGGAGGTGAGTTACACGCTGCAGTATTCCTAGCCTCTGACCTGTTCTCGTACCCACTGTCTTTATATGACTGCTCCCATTGAGTTTCCAATCAATGATGACCCCTAGGAGTTGATTGTGGAGGATTCTATGATGGTAATGCCATTTATTGAATGTTAAGGGGCGCAATGGTTAGATTGTCTCTTATTAGAGATGGTCATTACATAGCATTTGTGTGCTGCAAATATTTCTTGCCATTTTTCAGCCTAAACCTGGATATTGCCTAGGTTTTGCTGCATTTGAACATTGGCCTGCTTTAGCATCTGAGGAGATAATGGGAACTGCAGATGCTGGAGAATCTGAGATAACAAAGTGTGGAGCTGGATGAACACACCAGGCCCAGCAGCATCTTAGGAGCACAAAAGCTGACGTTTCGGACCTAGACCCTTCATTAGAAAAGCTTTTCTGAAGAAGGGTCTAGGTCCGAAACATCAGCTTTTGTGCTTCTAAGATGCTGCTTGGCCAGCTGTGTTAATCCAGCTCCACACTTTGTTATTTAGCATCTGAGGAGTTGTGAATGGTGCTGAACATTGTGCAATCATCAGGGAATATCCCCACTTTTGAAGGAGGGAAGGTTATTGATGAAGCAGCTGAAGATGGTTGGGCTTAGGACACTACCCTGATGAACTCATGTAGAGTTGTCCTGGAGTTGAGATGACTGACCTCCAATAACAATGACCATCTTCTCATGTGCAAGGCATGACTTCAACCAGTGGAGAATTTTCCCTCTGATTTCCATTGACTGCAGTTTACTAGGAGTCCTTGATACCACTCATGGTCAAATGCAGCCTTGATGTCAAGGGCAGTCACTCTTACCTCACCTCTGGAATACAGCTCTTTTGTCCATGTTTGAACCAAGATTGTAGTGAGGTCAGGAGCTGAGTGGCTCTGGTGGAACCCAAACTGGTAGTTGTTGTGCAGGTTATTTCTGAGCAGGTGCTGCTTGATAGCACTGTTGATGACACTTTCCATCACTTTACTAATGATCGAGAGTAGACTGATGGGATGTAATTGTCTTGCCCTGCTGTTTGTGCATAGGACATAACTGGGCAATTTTCCACACTGTTGCATAGATACCAATGTTGTAACTATACTGGAAGAGCTCAACTAGGGGAGTGGCAAGCTCTGGTGCATTAGTCTTCAGTCCTATTGCTGCAATGTTGTCATGGCTCATAGCCATTGCATGGTCTCCAACCATTTTTTGATATCAGATGGAGTAATCAAATTGGCTGAAGACTGGCATGTGTGATGCTGGGGATCACAAGAGCAGGCTGAGATGGTTCATCCACTTGAGACTTCAGGCTGAGGGTTGCTGCCAATTCTTCAGCGTTATCTTTTGCTCTGATATGTTGAGCTCTTCCATAATTGAGAATGGGGATACTCATGGAGCCTCCTCCTACAGTGAATTGTTTAATTTTCCAGCACCATTCACGACTGGATGTGGCAGAACTGCAGAGTTTAGATCTAATCTGTCGGTTGTGGGATCGCTTAGCTCTGTCAGTCATTTACTGCTTATGTTTTTTGCCTGGCATCCCCTCCTACATGCTCCCTTGAACCAGGGTTGATCCCGTGGGTTGATGGTAATGGTCGAGTGGGGGATATGCTGGACCGTGAGCGTACAGATTGGCTGGAGTACAATTCTGCTGCTGTAGAAGGCCCACAGCACCTCATGGATGCCCAGTTGAGTTGTTAGATCTGTTTGAGGTCTGTCCCATTTAGCACAGTGACAGTGCCACACAACATGATGGAGGTCGTTCTCAATGTGAAGGCGGGACTTTTCTCCACAAGTGGGCACTGTTACTGATGCAATCATGGGCAGATGTACCTGCAGCAGGCAGATTGATGAAGATGAGGCCAAGTACGTTTTTTTGCCTTTTTTTGGTTCCCTCACCACCTGCTGCAAGACCTAGCATGGCAGCAATATCCTTTAGGGCATGAGTTCAGTCAGCAGTGCTGCTGCTGAGCCACTGTTTGTGGTGGACATTGAACTCTCCCATCCAGTGTATGTTCTGTGTCCTTTCCATCCTCAGTACTTCCTCCACGTGTTGTTCAATAACAAAGAGTAGTGAATCATCACCTGAGGGAGCTGGTACATGGTAATCAGCAGGAGATTTCCTTGCACATTTGACCTGGTACCATGAGATTTCATGGTGTCCGGAGTCCTTGTTGCGGCCTCCCAGGGCAACTCTCTCCCAAATGTACACCGCTGTGTCTCCACTCTGCTGGGTCAGTCCTACTAATGGAAAAGGACATACCCAAGGATGATGGTGGTGTCATACCCAAGAATCATGCAATGTTAGGCTTGCCTACTCTGAGACACGTCTTTCAAAGTGGAGCACTAGCTCCATATGTTAGAAGGGCTATTTTTGCTATTGTCTATCCTAGTGCCGAAGTCGATGCCAGGTGGTTTCATTTCTGTTTTGAGACTTTCCAGTGGTAGTTACAGTTGATTTGCCAGGCCATTTCAGAGGGCAGTTAGGAGTCAACTACATTGCTGTGGATTTGGATGAACAGATAGACAAGACTAAGTAAAGATGGTGATGCGCTAACTGTTTTTCTGACACTTGAGAGTGGTATCATGAGACTCTTAGTTCCAAATTTTTATTGAATTCGAATTCCACCATCTGCCATGCAGGATTTGAGCCCACATCTCTAGATTAATAGTCCAGCAATAATACCACAATGCCACCATTTCATTACATCATGTTACCTATGGAGCACGAAGTCTTACTCAAGCTATTTACAAAGACATTGATATTTCCAATATTGATTACCCTGATGTATCAGGACTATTGCCTTTCTATTGTATTGACTAGTGCCAAAAGTAATTGTGAAAATGACAGTGCTCATTCATTTTTTGATGTGATTGTTTTCATAGGATTGATACCTAAATGGTTTGGGTTTTTGCCTTCTATGTGCTGTATTTGAAAATTCTTTCAGAATATCACTAGTTGTGTCAGATAGGCCTCCAAGTCAGAATGTTGTGGGTTCAAGTTTCACTCCAGGGATTGAAGTTTAGAAATCAAGATGGCTTCTACTCAGGGGATACTGCACTGACATAGGTGCAGCATTTCAAATGAGGCATTAAATTAAAGCGAAACCCCATCCCCAGAAAATATCTGTAAAAAGAATCCCACTGCACTTTCTCGAAGAAGAGCAAGGAATTCTTCCTCCTGTGCTGACAATATTTATTCCTCAATCAACACCTTAAGAACAGATTATCTGGCTGTGATCTTATTGCTGCATGTGGGGTTTGCTATGCACATTCCACAAGTTTGGTTGTAAAGCACTTTCAGATGTCATATGGTGCCATAGAAATGCAAGTCTTTCTTTAAGTCTGTAATATAACACGTGAAAGTAAGGACAGCACAGTCTGATGTAACAAAGTGTGGAGCTGGATGAACACAGCAGGCCAAGCAGCATCTTAGGAGCTGCTGCTTGGCCTCCTGTGTTCATCCAGCTCCACACTTTGTTATCTCGGATTTTCCAGCATCTGCAGTTCCCATTATCTCTCTCACAGCACAGACTGATGTCTGGTTTATTGATTTGAAGTATCTATCTACTCTAAAGCTAAAGCTACCCTTCTGGGATTGCTAGGATAATTTGATGACATTTAGCAAAGATTTTCATGTGTGGTGTTCACAAAACTGACAACAGCATCCCCTATGGGAGATAAGATCAGTCAACATTTTATCAATCTGGACAAGTTTTCTTTTCAATCATCTCTGACTTTGTTGTGATATCAATCAAGTATGTGGCAGCACATAAGTGAATTGTCTGCCCTATTTCTCAGAATTTAAAAATACCTCTAATACAACACATAGTGACATCAGATACACACATGTCAAACCCATGCTTGGTACACCCCGAGGTTATTATGATCACTCCCTGCTCCAGCAAGCAGTGTAACTTCTTCGCAGACATCTGAAGCCTCCTCCAGGCTGAAGTGTTGACCATCTTCAAACATCATCTCTCTCTTGCCTAATTTGTCTTGATCAAAAGTTCCAGTCAGATGCCAATTTGCTTTATTAATGCAGCTATAATTTCATATTGCAGTTGATGCCTCCCAGGGATATTGTAATAAACAAAAGATAGACTTCCATTTCTACAGTGCTTTTCCTGACCAGCACGTGTTGCTAAGCAGTTCACAGTCAATTAAATACTTTTTGAAGTGTGATCATTGTTGTAGTGTGGGAAATATGTGGTTTGTACTCAGTTTCCATGCTTTTCTGTGCTCAGTAAATCCTCACTTTTTGGACAACATAAATGCTACGTTTGAGTTTTTTGACTTTGCAAAATGTTCCCTGCACCTCATCTACCTCCTTTTGCAAATGAGAAGACTATTTTTCTCAACAGACACGACTTCTGCTCATTTGTGAAGAAAAATGCCTCATGTTTACGATATTGGAAAGAACTCAACAATGGAAATATTGAATAATGGTAACCTAACACCATATGTTGTCAATAGTGCGATTTGAAGGCCTAGCAATTCAATGAAGGCTTTTTATATAAATAAAGTTCGGCATCCGAATTCCCTATTCTCCTGTGTGAAGTTTTTTTTTGCAAATCACATGTATTGGCTTTCCATTGTTATCTCAGGATATAACTTCCTCAAAATGTGTCAACGAAACTTGTTTTCTCACTTGTTTCCCTTCTGAACTGTGTTGTCTATCATTAGACATATATTCTCCCTGAATTTTTGCCTGGTGATGCATCCCATTGTATTATCGATTATTTACCTAAGTAGGATCAATCTGGAGTTTTTAGGTTACTGTTTGCTTCTTTATTTTAAATATGGAAACTGTGTTAGGATTTTTACAATTGAATAGTTTTCCAGCATTTCACAAGTCTTGCAAATGACAAATTTCACCCATTATCTCTTAGTGTCCTAGGACAGTTACGATCTGCTGTTGGAGATGATGTTCAACTCCTTAGGGTAGTCCAGAATCTTCATCCTGCTTATTTAAAAGCCTGTAAATCTACTTCCATTGAATGCATGAGTAGAAGGCATGTTATAATTTTGAAAGTAAATCCTTAAAGGCAGAAATCATTGAGTCTGTTAACTTGCTATAATTTTATTAGAGATACAGAAGCATAATTGTTACTTTGCATCAGTTGGTGACTGTGGAACTGTTAGATTTGTCAGTGTTAGAAGTGCGAGTCCCTTTAAGGCTGAAATGAGTCAACTCCAGAATGAATTGAGAGCAGGACTTTGTGTCCTTCCATCTGCCACATTGGAGATTCCTCTACTGGTTGTTGCTTCTTCTCCTTTATCCATTGCCAGGACATGCCCTGGCATTCTGTTTTACTGCTGGGTGTTGAGGATTCCTCGTGGAGGGCTGTTTACATAGGAGTCCTCCCACTTTCCATCGGAGATCTGGGGTGGAGAATGTTGCACACAGCAGTTCCACATAATCGTAGGCTGAGGTGGTTCGTGGACTCCCAGCCCAATTGTTTATTTTACAGGACTGTCGTGTTTGTGGACCACATATATGTTGGTTATGGAAGGTCACTCACCCCTTTATAGTTATTTAAGGAACCTTTTGTTGTTCTTGTTGTTGCAGATCAGCCTCACACTCCCGATCTTTGGGCACCCCGTGCAGAGAGATGTGGGAAAATCAGAGGATCCCCTCGTGGGCCTGCTCCTGGGCTTGGCCAAAGTGGCCATCAATGGTTTTAGGCAGTGGGCCGTGAAGGGGGTCATAGTTCCTGACTGCCTGCTCCTCTTCTGCAACTATGTTTGTGCCTGGGTGTCCTTGGAGAGGGACCACATGGTGTCCCTCAGGCTTTCAGAGAGGGCTGGGCACTGCAGGTGCTGGGGTGCATTATCTCCCCCACCAACTCTATTTTGATTTAGTTCCTCACTTGTTTCCACCCTTTTTTGATTTCTATTATTGTTGCCTCTGGTGGTCAGTGTTTGTTATTGGTTAATTGGGAAATTGGATAACTTGGCAGTAGGTTTTTAAAATTATGCTAAAGAGCTGAATTCTTTCAATAGGCCCAGGCAGCAGGAAACAAGAGGGGTTTGTAATTTCTGACGGGCTGCCTTTATTCTGGGGTTACATTTGGGTCTGGGTGTCGTTGGAGAGGGAGCAAACCGGGTCTATCAGTCCCTTTAAAGCTTTCAGAGAGAGAGGTGGGCCTCATAGGGGCTGGGATGCATTATTTCCTCCACTGACTTCATTTTGATTTAGTTCTCTTCCTTGTATTCCATCCCTTTTTCCTTTCTCACTGTTGTTGGGGGACCATTATTGTTGATTGGTTACTATGGTGGTAGTGGTTTAAAATTTTACAAAAGAGCTGAGCCTGCCTCGCTTCTGTAGCTTCTGCCCGGGAAGCTGTAGTGTCCACCTGTACCTTTGAATCTTCTAGAGAGAGGTGGACATTGTGGAAGCTGGATTGCATAATTGCCCCCTCCAACAACATTTTGATTTAGTCCCCTCCTGTTTTCTCCTGTTTGTTCTTTTACTATACCCAGAAGTGCTCTTACGCACAACTGAATGATTTTCTCCCCATCACCAAATCGTCCCACAGTGTTTTTTCGTCTGTTAACCAACACTAGTAAATCACCTGTGTTTCCAATTGAAAAGTTTATTTGCAAAGCCGATTAAGGGCAATGCAAACTATCAAAGTTGAGAGAGATGTAAGGGGAGAGCGCTAAGTCAAAAGGGAATTGGAAGGGAAGATAAAACACTGTAGCCCCTGTAGTGTCCACCTCTCTCTAAAGGCATCAGGAGTATTGGTAGACACCATGTGCACTCTCTCCAGTGACACCTTGGCATGAATGTGGCCGTGGGAGACGGACAGAGAGTCAACAGCCCTCCTGTTTTTTTTTAATTGTTGTTATTGTTGCACTGCCCATGGTGGGTAGTGTTTGTTGTAATTTGTTAATTGGCTGTTTTGTTTACTTGATAGTGGGTTTCTAAATTTTAAAAAACACGTTCTTCCCCAGTGAAGAATTGGCTTCAAGACAAGGAAAGAGCCTAGACAAGTTTCTGAACAGAAAGATGGAAACTGGTGTTTATACTAAGCCATAGATTTACAGTAAAACACTTCTAGATCTGAAAGGTTTTTTTCTGCCTAATTCAACAAATGGATATCCATCTGTCAGGATTGTTGTAAAACCCATCTGGTTCAATAATGTTCCTTAGGGAAGTAAATTATATCATCCATACCTGGTTTAGCCTGCACTTGCCATCCTTGGCTGGTTTGGCCTGCTCATGACTCCCAATTCCCAGCAATGAGCTTGACTTTTTACTGCCTTCTGGAAGGCCTAGAAAGACACTCAGTTTTATTTAAGAAGACAGCTCACCACCACCTTCTCAAGAGCAGTTAGGGATGAAAAATAAATACTGGCCTTGCCACTCATGCCTACATCCTGTGAATAGAAAAATAAAGCTGGTCTCTGCTCATCCTCAATTCCATCCACATTGTCATCCTTTCAGGGTCCCATCCTGATCCTGACTGTGTCCCCCTTTTATGTAGAAGAACCTGTCACACAGAGCTCATCTGTAAAGTATTGGGAAGATTCAACAAACTGCAGAAAATTAGATCAAACAGGAAAGCAAGGAAATAAAGAAGGCTGGAACAGAGAAGTGAAGGAATGAATCCATTCCAACTGCTTTGTTTCTCAGCTCACTGAGACACAAAAAAGAATTTGCAATTGACTGAACTGCCTTCTGCTGATTGCTATTATCATCCTGAAGTATTTTGAGCTAATCTAGTCTCTTTGCTTAATTTGCACTGGGTGTAATTTTACACACAAGACCATTTGATGCCTAAATTTCGTTGACTGAACATTACTGGTTCCTTGCCAAAATTGTCTTGCAATATTTCTGTACATACTGCTTCCCATTGATGAGTTGGAAGTCTCGGCTCCATGTGTAGTGGACTCACCTCCGAGTTAAATGGTCATGATCTTGACCTCTACCTCTGAAACTTGAGTACAATTGGTGATAGCCTAGTGGTATTATCACTGGACTGTTAATCCAGAGACCTGGATAACATTCTGGCGGGTGGTGGAATTTGAATTCAATAAATATCTGGAATTAAGAATTTAACAATTACCATGAATCATTTGCCAGTTGTCAGGAAAAACCCATCTGGTTCACTAATGCCCTTTAGGAAAGGAAACTGCCATCCTTACCTGGTCTGAGCCTACATGCACCTCCAGACCCACAGCAATGTGGTTGACTCTTAACTACCCTCTGGGCAATTAGGGATGGGCAATAAATGCTGCCTGGCCAGAGGCACCCTCATTCCATGAATGAATAAAATAAAACATTGTTTAGGCTGACACTCTAGCACAGTACAGAAGGAGTGCTGCACTGTCCATGAATCTACCTTTCAAGGCAATGCATTCATCAGTAAAGTGATGGAAGGTGTCATGAACAGTGCTGTCAAGCAGCACCTGTTCAGCAATAACTTTCTCAGTGATGCCCAACTGGGTTCCACCAGGGCCACTCACCTCTTGACTTCATTACAGCCTTGTTTCAAACATAGATAAAAGAGCTGAATTCCAGAGAAGAGGTGATAGTGACAGCCTTTGACATCAAGGCTGCATTCGCCCGAGTGTGGCATCAAGGAGCCCAAGCAAAACTGGAATCACTGGATACTGGGGGCAAACTCTCCGCTGATTGGAGTCATAACTGGTACATAGGAAGATGGTCATGGCTGTTGGAGGTCAGTCATCTCAGCTGTAGAACAGTGATAATGGGAACTGCAAATGCTGGAGAATCCAAGGTAATAAAATGTGAGGCTGGATGAACACAGCAGGCCCAGCAGCATCTCAGGAGCACAAAAGCTGACGTTTCGGGCCTAGACCCGAAGTTCTAGGCCCGAAATGTCAGCTTTTGTGCTCCTGAGATGCTGCTGGGCCTGCTGTGTTCATCCAGCCTCACATTTTATTATCTCAGCTGTAGAACAATTCTGCAGGAATTCCTTAGGGTAGTGTCATAGGCCCAACCATCTTCAGCTGCTTCAACAATGACCATCCCACCGTCATAAGATCAGAAGTGGGGATGTTCACCGATGATTACGCAAATGTTCAGCACCGTTCATAACTCCTCAGATACTGAAGCAGTCTGTGTTCAAATGCAACACGATCTGGACAATATCCAGGCTTGGGCTGACATGTGGCAAGTAACATTCACACCACACAAATGTCATGCAATGACCATCTCCAAGAAGAGAAAATCTAATGACGGCGCCTTGACATTCAAAGGTGTTACCATCGCTGAATTCCCCCACTATCAACATCCTCGGAGTTACCATGACCCAGAAACTCAACTGGATTTGCCGTATAAATATAGTAGATACAAAAGAAGGCCAGAGGCTAGGATTACTGTGGCAAGTAACTGACCTCCTGACTTGCCAAACCCTGTCCATCATCTGCAAGGTATAAGTCAGGAGTGTGATGGAATACTCCCCACTTGCCTGGATGGGTACAGTTCCAAAAACATTCAAGAAGCTTGACACCATCCAGGACAAAGCAGCCCCTGCTTGATTGGCACTACATTCACAAGCATCCAGTCCCTCCACCATCAATGCTGAGTAGCAGCATTGTGTACCAACTCCAAGATGTACTGCAGAAATTCACCAAAGATCCTCAGACAGCACCTTCCAAACCCACAGCCACCTCCATCCAGAAGGACATGGGCAGCAGACGGATGGGAATACCACCACTTTCTCAAGGGCTACTAGGGATGGACAATAAATGCTGGCCAGCCAGTGATGCCCACATCCCACAAATGGATAAAAAAAATTAAGCCGAGGTACCCTAAAAGATCCCACAACACTATTTGAAGACGCATACAAGCAGCGTCCCCTGTCCTGGCCAACATTGATCCTTCAGCTAAAACTACCAAAAACAGAATAATAGGGCATTCATCACTTTGTTCTTTGTGGGACCTTGTTGCCTGCAAATTGGCTGGCATGTTAGTGTGGAAACAAAAGTAGCTTGTTCAGCCTCTCAAGCCTGTACATCATCATGTTTCATTTCCAGTCAGATGAGTCTGATCCTTCATTCTTAGGACTCCTGGAAGATCTTTTGTTCTGATAGTAACTTTTATATTGCCTTCAAGATGTGCTTCTGAATTTACCCATAGTCCAATGTGCTGTTTTTACTGTTTCTTTCTCCTGGTTGATCTTTCTTTCTTTCTTCAAAATGTCACCCAAACCCTAAAAGAGAAAGGTAATCCCTTTTAATATTCTAATTACCACCCAGTTATCTTTACATCAATACTTTGCAAGAGTATAGAAACTGCCATTGCCTTTAGAGAACCATGGGTACAGCAGGGGCTGGGGTTCACCATCACCCTGGATAATGTTGTTTTGATTTCATTTTGACAAATTTCAATTCCGGTTCTGTAAGTTCCCATTGATCATTTGATTTTGTTTTTGTTACACTGCCCCACCAGGGGATGTCTAACCTGGTTAAAGTTTTGCTGTTAAGTCTTAGGTTGTCCATCAGGTTGAATGCTCTGGCCGTAATCTGACATAACTGCTCAAGATACTGTCCAACACCGAATGGGACTGTTGGAAACGCTAAGGTGGTTCCATGCAACAAAACTAATGCTGTCATAAAAAGTCATACCTTGTTAATGATGCAATCATTTGATTTGTCTAATTTGATCATGATAAACTGAACACAGCTGAAAAGTATTTTAAAATTTTTATCTGGTTTCTCTCAAAACCTATTGAGGTAAAATTTGAACCTGCTTATTCTATCATTTTAACACCGATTCCTGGAGAAACAGGTACAGTTGTGTACACAGTTACACAGCTACATACAAGGGTAGTGGCTGCATGGAGATATTGCTATAAGCATAGACACATAGGTGTGTACAATGTTAAGCGAGTACACATGAGGGGCTCTGACATTTGCAGTAAATAAAATACACAAATTTAAAGAATTAAACACAATTACCATGGGAAAATAAATGTTTATTACAATTTGAATCACTATGAAAAGGTTTGTAAACAAACAAATCAATGAAGCAACCAAAGAAACAAGTTTGAACATAAGACCTTTCACCTTGTACTATATAACTGCTCCTATTCAATTCATTAATAAATATTTTATTTACAACAAGTTGTTCCAGAAATAATCCAGTGCACAATATTTACAAAAGAGAGGACACAATTCCAAAGGTAAGAATCACTACAAAAATCTTTGATTTTCACTAGATGTTCTTTGTACATTTGGTAACTAGTTGGCTTTGTGTTTATTGTTGTATTGTATATTTCTGATTTTATAAATGCTTGTTAGTTAAGTAAGGGAAGTAACTATGATTTTTCAAGACTTAAGACTGAAAATCTTTCCTGTTCCACTATTGGATAACTGTAGTTTTATTTCCACTTAGTTTAGCATTTTAATGAATAATCAGGAGACTTGTTGAGCCCCCACTCAAAGTAAATTAGGAAAAACTTGAATCAATAGTTTTTCCAAATAATGCAAGAGAATTAGATGGAGAAAGAAGATGTCTTCTGTCTGAAAAGGGAATTAAAATATGAAGTAATGCCTTTCCTGTCAAAGCACAACTCCTTTTCCTCATCTGCTGTGTTTCTGTACTTAGATGATTCAAATCCCCATGATCAGCAGAATGGAAAGAACTCTGGTATGGGAAGAAAATCCACATGAACCTTTTACCCATTTATTACATGAGTCTTTTGCCCACATTACAATCACCCTAGAAAGGAATGAGTCCACAGTACCTGCTCTCCCCAACAACAAAAAAGAATTGTGACTCTGCCTGTAGTTCAGATCACTTTCCTGTTGTGCCAATTTGTATGGTTAAGATCGAGCAAAGTACCACTTAATTATCCCTGCTTGAAGTCAGAAGTGCATGTTAACCAGCATGAAGACTTATGTAAACCCACCTCCCTCAGTCATGATGTTACCTGAATATTTTTGTATTAATTGACTTTAAAAATGGAGTCAAACACAGCTGCATAAGCTTACGACATGACTCACAGATATTGCAAAATTATGGGAATTAAGTTCTGCAAGTAAAGAAAATTACTTTTCATAAAAATGATAGCATGCCACATGTAAATAAAACTTAATTGGTGAATAGATTGTGAATTCCTGGGTAAAAAGAATCCTTTCTTTCAGAGTTTATTCCAAATGCAGATAGACTTACTCTGCCAGTGGACTGTATGTACTCTAAGTACTCTTTCTCATACAGTACTTCTGTGGCTACAGACCTATCTTATTATGCAGTATGTGTTGTGCATGTATACTGTTCTCAATATTATCCAATGTTCTTCCCTTTGGGACACAGTATATCTGCTACTTCTATGCTGTTCCCATGGTTATATAGTGCTTGTATCACTTCTAAAGTCTTCAGAATTTCCAGTCAGCGCTGCTGACCTTCTACTGGTGCAATTTGCCCGAAATCGTAACAGGCGGCCATTCGGTCCATCATTTCTGCACCAACTCTGCAAATAAGCGTTTCACTTCGTGTCATTCTCTTACTTCTCCCCGTATTCCTGCCACGTTTGTTCTTTTCAAATTAAAATCTACTTCCATTTTGGATTTCCTTCCAATTGGTCCTGCCTCCATCATGCTCATAGGCAGCGCATTCCGTATCCAAGCCACACTCTTGAATGATTATGCTTCTTTTGTCAATTAATTTAAATCTGTGCCCTCTTGTTCTCGATCCTTTCGAGAGTGGGAACAGTTTTTCCCCCTCATCTGCTTTGTCGAGACCCTCCTGATGTTAATCGGTGTAGCTCGATCAAAAGCTTGCGGAATTTTAATTGCAAATTGCATTCAGCGAAAGTTTCTGCGCGTTTGCGCTAATGTAAAAATCAATGCGTTAGAAGTAAGCCACAGCTCCAAAACTGGCCATAGCCCCATGCTGAATTAATCAGCACTTCAAGTTTCTGCTAACTGTGGTCATTTGCAGGCCATGATTCTAAAATTACTTTGGTTCCTTTGGCCTCAAGCATACAAACAGGCACATCTTAAAAGCTTTCAGTTATTATTTTTGTTTTCAATTTACTCAAACTGACTATTGCACCCAATGTGTCAAGCAAATGGTTTATTTATTTTTAAAAGTAATTTTCCAGTCATTCATAATCGGGCTGTTCAGAGGTGGTGGGTTGATACTGCGATTAACTTGTTTTTCTGCCATAAATTCATTTTCAGTTGCATTAATTAAACTGCACCACTCTTAAATAGTTCAAGATTAAATAAAAACATAGCAAATTTGTTTTGCTTAAAATTATGTTTCAAAATGCTAACTAATTGCGCGAGTTCGTGGCAGAGTTTGGATTTTGGCAATCTGCAAACGGGTTTAAGCAGTAACTCTGGAAAAAGGACCACTTCGCAAACGTACCTAGTTTCGGGTGCAGTTTGTTTGGGTCATTGGTTGCAGAAACTCTACCCCATATCAATCCAAAACCCAGCGAAGATTGACAGAGGTGGGGGAGGAAGTCAGACTGGGGCTTCAATTTTGATATTTGTTTGGCAAAGTATGAAAATTCATTTAAGAAATTGTGGGGTGCAGAAATAAGTAGAAAACATGGTATTCAATCTTGTAAAAAAATAGACTTCCGGTGTCCTTTTTTTTGTTTTGGAATTGTCTAGGCAGTCCGCTCACGAACTGGATCTTTGCAGTCCAGAACCAGTAAGTGGTATTGAGACTGCCCTTTTTTTCTTCCTCAATAACATATATGAACGCAAGAGCAAGAGGAGGCCAGTCAGCCCCTTAAATATGCTTCGCCATTCAATTGTGACTCCTGTCCTAATTATTTTATCAAGATTGTTTTCACTCATTTATCTTGAAAATCCCCAGGCTGCTATCCACCTTCTACAGAAACAGGGGAGAGTTATTTATACAGACATCACGGCAGCTTTGTGACAGGGTCGTCGCCGAATTGAAGGCGTGCTTGTTTATTTGCGACCGAAGAGGTTTCTCACTCTTCAGAACATGTGGGGCACATTTCCAAATAAATTATATGTTTAACATAGATATCTTTGCACAATGCTTTCCTTTTTCAGGAAAGATCCGGGTGTTTATGGCACCCTCAGGTCCCTGAGTGGTTTTCTTTTGTCCTTTAGAGAGCTTATCGAAAAAAAATCTTTTGTCCCACACATTCTGTAAAGAGCGTCAATGCCCTTGGCGTAGCCCGAGTGCAATGTTCTTATCCAACTCGGGTACTCAATTGTTAGAAATCCTCCATACTCACAGGAACCCCATCTGGGGTCTCTCTGCCCCACGTACAACTTTGTTACACTCTCTTGCAAATAGGCTGTTCCACGCTCAAATGTGGTCCCATTATGGGATGCAGCTACAAAGAACAACCACACCCCCCGCCCCTACCCCTACCTGATACCCCCCTGCCAGTTCTCCCGTGCCCATTTAACCGATCCAAGCTCTGGCCCCAGGAGAAGGCGGTCAGAACCTCAGAGGCACTCATGCAGCGTTTGTGTAGTCGTACAGTTTAAGCAGCTGACATGGCAGCACCAGTGGAAAGTGCAATGACATCTCTCGGTGACCTTCTCAGTCAAGGTGCGGAATCCCCTCCCACAGCACAGCAAGTCACAGCCGTCTAGACCCAGGGAGGTGTTATTGCAAACTCGGCCTGTGGTACCTGTGGTGCCTATTTTGCTATTTGCAGTACAGAAGTTGGGCGACTTCTCGAAGTAGACCAGGTCCTGGGGGGAGTGCGGCTTATGAGCGGGGTTCTCAGGCTCCAGGTGCCGCATGTCCGCTCGGGAAGCGCGGTTACTGCCCTTGTTGCTGTAGATCACTCGTGAGGCTCCATCAAACCGGTCCTTCAGCAAATTACCCACTGTCCGAAAGGTGGGGAGCCGCATCCAACAGGTTTTAACTGTGCAAGAGCCAGACATCCCATGACACTTACACTCCTGTCTCATCTCGGCATGGACTGTCTGTGAAATTGATAAATAGTAATCAGTATCTGCTTATTGGAAAGCATTGCGCTCAGCATTATCGCTCCTTCAATGTCGAGAGTATTGCAGAACTTGTTTCTGTTGTCGTGAACACAACATCTCTCGATTTGTTGAGTGACTGTAGCCTGGACCCACGCATATAGCTCAGATATACGGAAACAATACACGTGCAGAGCTGCAGTGGCATTTTAGATGTGCATTCTCTAAATAAAGAAAGGAAAAGTTTACATTTATATAGCACCTTGCTAAACCTCCGAAGTCTCAAACTGCTTCGCCGCCAATTGAGTATTTTTGAAGTTTAGTCACTGTTGCAACAGAAAGGCAGCAGCCAGTTTGAACAGGGAGGACTCACCCTGCTCTGCTTTGAAACAGCGTCACCGGATCATTGCATCCAGATGAGGAGGAAAACTGGGTTTTGTTTTGAGCCTGCTTCCAAAAGCTTGCACCTTTGACAATGCAGCATTCCCTCAGTAGTGTACTGAAGTATTTATCTTGATTAGATCTTTAGTGAAACTTGAGGCAGAAGTGGTGTTAGGGTTCACCCCAATCAGATTAAACATCAATATATCGTGGGTTATTTTGGTGCTAACAGTAACTCATTCAAGCTGAAGAACTGCACTATTATAAGCTCTATAAGATGAGTTCAAAACAGAAACTAATCACAATTAATTCTAGTATATTAATTCCACCTGGTGTAAATAGGTAGAGTATGAAGGACATAATATTGGTTTGAGATGTAATACTATTGGTTATATAATTCTTTTTAAAAAGTATCATTCATGGATGTGGGTATCACTAGCAAGGCCAGCGTTTGTTGCCCATCTCTAATTGCCCTTCAACTGAGTGGCTTGCTGAGTCATTTCAAAGGGCAGCTAAGAATCAACACATTGCTGTTACATGTAGGCCAGACCAGGTAAGGATGACAGATTTCCTTCCCTAAAGGACACTAGTGAATCACAGCTGGAGTACTGCATTCAATTTTGCTTGCCGCGTTAAACAAAGGATGTAATTACTCTAGAGAAGGTGTAAAGGAGATTTACCAGGATACTGTCTGAATGATCTGAGCTATGAGGAAATATTGGATAGTCTGACTTGTTTTCCTTGAAGCAGCTAAGGTTGAGAGGAGATGGAACAGAAGTGTAGAAAATTATGAAGGGCATAGACAACAAGGATAGGAAGACACTTTTTCCATTAGTAGAGGGATCAATCATGATTGGCATGGATTTAAGCTAAGGGGTAGATGGCCAAAAGGAGAGGTAAGGAGACTTCCATCTGAGGACGTTAGAATCTGGCCTGAAAACGTAGGTGAGTCAGATATTTGTTGACTAGCACTGACATGATCGGCTGAATGTTGATGTGAACGAGGTTTTGAAACAACAAAAAAGAAAGGATGGTTTCAGGATCTCTATTACTGAGACTAGCATTCAATTCCAAGACTTAATTTTAGGTATTTTTTTACTCAGTCTGTTCAGAGATGTTGTTACATACCTCTGGCGCTGGTGGAATCTGAACCTGAGCCTCCTGACTTACAGGTAGGGATACTACTACCACAGTACAAGAGGCCCCAGGATCTTTATATATATAATATATATATATGCTTTTACATGCATTTGGATGGCTTTTTTCCCACCATCAAATCACCCATGTTTCCAATTAATCAAATTACATGCAAAGCTGGTTAAGAACAATGTAATAATACCAAAGGTGAGGCAGAGGGAGGGGGCTCAATAAAAATAGAGTTGGAAAAGGAGATAAGGCACTCCACCTCTCTAAAAGCATCAAGAGTATTGTTGGACACCATGTGCTCCCTTTTGGAGGAGGCACAGGCACGAACGTCAAAACCAACAAGGAGATCCTCTGACTTGCCCACTGTACAGGGTGCCCGGAAGATCAGGAACATGGGCCTGAAGCGCAACCAAAGGAATAACAAATGATTTTTCAAATTTGACTTTAATAAATATTTTCTAATTAACTTACTTAGAGATGTTATGACACATCTCTGGAATCTCGAATTTGAATCTGGGCCTCCTGGCTCAGAGGGAGGAGATCTATCACTGTACTACAAGAACCCCTCGGGGTCTTTTTTAATATCCAGAATTGTTATACACAACTGAACGGCTTTTCTCCCATCACTAAATTACCCCATGATACTTTCCATCTATTATCCACCAATAGTAATCACCTATGTTTCCAATTACTCAAATTATGCGCAAAGCCCATTAACAGCAAAGTCATAATGCCAGAGGTGAAGGTAATCTCACAAGACTAGTGAGAATCCATGACATGGCAGATGGAGTTCAATTTGGATAAATGTGAGTTACACAGTCATGGAGATATACAGCACGGAAACAGACCCTTTGTTGCAATTTTTCTATGCCAACCGGATATCCTAGATAAAGCTGGCCCCATTTGCCAGCATTTGGCCTGTATCCCTCTAAATCCTTCCAATTCATATACCTATCTAGAAGTCTTTTAAATGTTGTAATCATACCAGCCTCTGGCAGCTCATTCCATAAGCGCACCACCCTCTGCTTGAAAACGCCCCTTAGGTCCTTTTTAAATCTTTCTCCTCTCACCTTAACCTATGCCCTCTAGTTTTGGACTCCCCTACCCTGGGGGAAAGACCTCATCTATTTACCCTATCCATGCCCGTCATGACTTTATAAATCTCTGGATGTGAGTTTGCTCGCTGAGCTGGAAGGTTCGTTTTCAGACGTTTCGTCACCATTCTAGGTAACATCATCAGTGAGCCTCCGACGAAGCGCTGGTGTTATATCCCGCTTTCTATTTATCTGGTTAGGTTTCCTTGGGTTGGTGATAGCATTTCCTGCATTGGTGATGTCATTTCCTGTTCTTTTTCTCAGGGGATGGTAGATTGGCTCCAAATCAATGTGTATGTTGATGGAGTTCCGGCTGGAATGCCATTCTTCTAGGAATTCTCGTGCGTGTCTCTGTTTGGCTTGTCCTAGGATGGATGTGTTGTCCCAATCAAAGTGGTGTCCTTCCTCATCTGTATGTAAGGATACTAGTGGTAGTAGGTCATGTCTTTTTGACCCACTATCACTAGTTTCCTTACATACAGATGAGGAAGGACACCACTTTGATTGGGACAACACATCCATCCTAGGACAAGCCAAACAGAGACACGCACAAGAATTCCGAGAAGAGAAAAAGAACAGGAAATGACTTCACCAACACTGGAAATGACATCAACACAGGAAATGGCATCACCAACCCAAGGAAAACTAAACACACAAATAGAAAGCGGGACATAACACCAGCGCTTCATCGGAGGCTCACTGATGATGTTACCTAGAACGGTGATGAAACATCTGGGAACAAACCGGCAAGCTCAGTGAACTAGCTTACATCTTGAACACAATAAAGACCCACTCTCTTGTGGACCGAGAGGACGAGAGTGCTGTCTTGGAGGTCAAAGGAGGACGTCGGGTTGGCTGTGCACCCTTGTGACCAGTGGATCTTAATGCTGGCTTCGGCCTAACGCTGGTTCAGGGGAGCAGCCAACCTGCAACGATGGCTGCGGCAAGTGCTCGTGCCCCAGGTCAGGGGGTCCGATACACCATCCGTGTTTCTGTAAAGAAGGTGGATGAAGGTGCACCTGTGGACCGCACCTTCTTCGTGAAGAGGGTCCTGTTGGACTGTCGTGGGTTCGCTGCTGCGGACATTTACTGCTTGCAGCATTTCCCCGGAGGAGGTTTTTACGATGTAACCTTCAGGAGTGCCAAGCTTTGCGAGCGCTTCCTGGAGGTTTTCAAGGAGAAAGGAGGTGAGGGCCCCCTCTCTGTATTGACCACTGTCCCACTGTTTGTGCTGCCGGTGCAGAGGAGCCGTATGGTGACTGTACACGTGTACAACCCGCATGTGCCAGCAGTTGATGTCCTGACCTTCCTTGGAAGGTACGTGAAGGTGGAAGGGGACCTAACTGACATCGTGGACCCCTTTGGCATCTGGACCAGTAAGAGGCAGGTCAAGGTGACGCTGAGGATGGGCGCAGACGGGAATGTCGCACACCCACCGTCCAGCTTCGCGATCGGCGGGAGCAGGGGCTACCTGACCTATGCAGGGCAACCTAAAGTCTGCCATGCCTGTGGTAGGTCAGGTCACATGGCAGCCGACTGCAAAGCCACCATCTGCAGGAACTGCAGGGAGGAGGGACACCTTGCAAAGGATTGCCCACGAGAGAGAAGCTGCAACCTTTGCGGGGAAGCGGGCCACTTCTATAGGGCATGCCCGCGGCGGGGTACCACCTACGCCCAGGTCGCCGGCAGGGGAAATGCGGGGCCAGCCCCCCCGGAGGAGAGGAAGGCACCAGGGCCCAGCAAGGACCCCACTAATGTGCAGGAGGGCCAGGCCGTGCAGGAGGGCCCAGCCCTGCAGGATGGGCCCGAGGCCAGCAAAGCACCCCTGCAGGCTCCGATCCCCCCCGACAACCCGGAGCCAATGGAGGCGGCGACAGGCGACCCAGGGGAGTGGACAACAGTCCGGAAAGCGAGGAGGAAGGTGCGTCGACGGGCCCAGGAACCGCAACAATCAGGCGGGAAGAGGCAGCTACAGGGGGGCTATAAGAGCTCCTCTGACGAGGATGATTCGGAGAGGGCCCACCCGAAGCAGAAGTTAAAGGTCTCGAGGGGGAAGGAAAGCAGCACCCCGCTTCCAGGTGACGGGAGGTGTCCTGAGGCTCACTCCGACACCCAGTCAAGTGCCGCTGGAGCACTGGAGGGCCCCCCGGAACTTCCAGGCGGGAAGGAGGAAACAGCACGTCCCCAGCCTGACCCGGAGCCGGACCCTCCTGCCTCCGCACCCCTGACGGGGGGATGCCACCCGGAAGGCAGCACAGACGGTTTCCTGAGCCCAGAGAGCGTCCAGCAGTTAGCCCGGGCAATGGGCATGAAGGGACAGATGGAGGGGCTGGACCTTGGACTTGGGGAGGGTACTGCGGTCACTGCCCACAATGGGGGTACGAGGTACGAGCATTAATGTGCGCAGCGTCAAGTCAACCACGAGATGTGTGTCCACGTTGGCCTACCTGACCACCATCAAGGCGGACCTCCTGTTTCTGCAGGAGTGCGGGATACCGCACCTCGGCAGGTAGGGGAAATGGTCCGGCGCCTGGACCTGTGGGCCTTCGATCTGTTCGGGGGGTAACGACTATCGCTCCTCGGGCCTGGCTATTCTGCTGCGGGGGCGCAACTTCACCATCTCTCAAGTTCAGGAGGTGGTGGGGGGGCGCCTCCTAGTGGCTGACATCACCTACAGGAATGCTCCCCTGAGGCTGATCAACGTGTACGCCCCAGCAGTACGGAGTGAGCGGTTGGCCGTCCTGCAGCGGCTTCCACCCCTGCTGGCTACGTCCAGGCCAGTCATCCTAGGCGGAGACTTCAACTGCATCATTGATGCAGATGGAAGATCCGGCGTGGGGGCAGTGGGTGGGGGGATTCAACTGGACGTCACGTCCAGATTCCTGATGGGCACGGTGAAGGACGCCAAGCTGCTCGACGTCTTCAGCACCCCTGCAGACGGAGCGCAGCAGAGGTACACCTGGTCGCGGCCAGACGGGTCTATCCGCTCAAGGATAGACTTCCTGTTTGTGTCACGGACGTTCTCGGTCAGATCCACCGGTGTCGAGCTGGTGTTCTTCTCTGACCACTGCCTCCTGTTGGCCGACTGTCACTTACAGGATGACCAGCCGGCCGGCAAGGGGACGTGGAAGCTCAACACGACTCTGTTGACCCCAGAGAACGTCGAGGAGCTTAAGAGGGAGTACGCCGGTTGGAGAACCGTGAAACCCCTCTTTGAGTCTCCAGGCGACTGGTGGGAGACGGTGAAGGAGAACATCAAGAGGTTCTTTGTCCTCAAGGGTGTTCAGAAGGCAAGAGAGAGGCGGGGAAAGCTGTCACGACTCCAGAAAAGGGTGCAGAACCTGCTCCTTCTGCAGTTGATGGGGGTCGATGTCACGGAGGACCTCTGCGAGGTGAGGGGCCAGCAAGCCTCGCTCTTCGCCGCAGAGGCCTCCAGGATAATCTTCCAGTCCAGGGTCCGCTCCGTGGAGCAGGACGAGACATGCTCGCGTTTGTTCTTTCAGAAGGTGCACAAAGAGAGCTCTGTGCTTAGCCGGCTGAAGGAGGATGACGGCTCGGTGACGTCGTCTCGGCCCGACGTTTTGAGGATCAGCAGATCCTTCTATGCCGGACTGTACGACACGAAGCCCACGGACAGCACGGCCTCCGAGTCGTTCCTGTCGTCTATCACGGAGGTCTTAGACGACGGCACGAGGGAGTGGCTGGACCGGCCGATATCCCTGGACGAGCTGGCCAGAGCCCTCAAGTCCTTGCAGAGGAATAGGACTCCCAGAAGCGATGGCTTACCAGTCGAGCTGTATTCTGCTCTGTGGGGCCTGGTCGGCCAGGACCTGCTGGAGGTGTACGATAGTGCGCTTCGGGCAGGGGAAATGTGCAAGTCCATGAGGAAGGGCATCATCACCCTCATTTACAAGAGGAAGGGGGAGAGGGAAGAAATTAAGAATTGGCGTCCCATTTCACTTTTGAACGTGGACTACAAAATCCAGGCCAAGGTCATTGCCAACCGGGTCAGGTCTGTCCTGGAGTCAGTGATTCACCCTGACCAAACCTGTGCTGTGCCGGGCAGGAAGATCGCTGAGAGCCTCGCGCTCATCAGGGATACGATCGCCTACGTACAGGACAGGCGGGTGGACACCTGCCTCGTCAGCCTGGACCAGGAGAAGGCCTTCGACAGGGTCTCTCATGCTTACATGAGGGACGTCCTCTCCAAATTGGGGTTCGGGGAGGGCATCCGCAATTGTATCCGGCTGCTCTACGCCAACATCGTTAGCGCAGTCTCGATCAACGGGTGGGAATCAGATAGTTTTCCTGTTAGATCTGGAGTCAGGCAGGGCTGCCCGCTCTCTCTTGCCTTGTTCGTGTGCTGTGTGGAGCCCTTCGCCGCCTCCATCAGGAAGGACGTGAGCCTGAAGGGCGTGACTATCCCAGGCAGCGGAGGCCTTCAGGTCAAGACCTCCCTGTACATGGATGATGTCGCCGTCTTCTGCACCGATCGTCGGTCGGTGAGTAGGCTGTTGGACATCTGCGGCCAGTTTGAACTGGCCTCGGGTGCCAAAGTCAATAGGGGTAAGAGCGAGGTCATGTTCTTCGGGAACTGGGACGACCGCTCCTTCATCCCCTTCACCATCAGGACAGACTACCTGAAGGTGCTGGGTGTTTGGCTTGGTGGAGCTGGGGCATGCACTAAGACTTGGGAGGAGCGTATCGCCAAATTTTAGCAGAAGCTGGGCAGGTGGACGCTCCGGTCCCTCTCCATCGCGGGTAAGAACCTGGTTGTCAGGTGCGAGGGGCTTTCGGTACTGTTGTATGTGGCGCAGGCCTGGCCTATTACCTGGACCTGCGCCGCTGCGGTCACCCGGGCCATCTTCCACTTCATTTGGGGGTCGAGGATGGACCGGGTCCGCAGAGACACCATGTACAAAGACCTGGGAAATGGGGGAAAGGGCGTACCGAACGCCACCCTCGCCCTGACGGCTACCTTTGTGTGTGGCTGCATCAAGCTGTGCGTAGATCCTCAGTGCGCAAACACCAAGTGTCACTACTTACTGAGGTTCTACCTGTCCCCGGTGTTGCGAAGGATGGGCCTGGCCTCTTTGCCGCGGAACGCTCCGAGTAGTTGGACCGTTCCGTACCACCTGTCCTTCGTGGAGAAATTTTTGAAAGGAAACACCTTTGACCACAAGGCCATCAGGCAGTGGTCAGCACGTAGTATCCTCAGGACCCTTCGGGAAAAGGAGAGGGTGGATCCCGTCGTGTGGTTCCCCACGCAGACTGCCAAAGTCGTTTGGCAGAATGCCTCATCGCCAGAACTTTCAAACAAGCACAAGGACATTGCTTGGCTGGCGGTGAGAGGGGCTCTGCCAGTGAGATCCTTTATGCATGCCCGGAATCTCTGCACCACCGCACGCTGCCCTCGAGGTGGCTGCGGGGGGGACGAGACTGTTGATCACCTCCTTCTGGAGTGTGCCTATGCGCAGGAGGTCTGGAGGGGGATGCAGTGGTATTTGTCGAGGTTCGTCCCGAGCAGCTCCGTGACACGGGACTCCGTGCTCTACGGGCTGTTTCCGGGGATGCACACCGAGACCAACATCAACTGCGCCTGGAGGACCATCAATGCGGTGAAAGACGCTCTTTGGTCTGCCCGCAACTTGCTGATCTGCCAGCTGAAAGAACTGACCCCGACCGAGTGTTGCAGACTGGCGCACTCCAAGGTCCAGGGCTACGTGCTGAGGGACGCGCTAAAGCTTGGGGCAGCCGCCGCCAAGGCGCGGTGGGGAAAGACCACCGTATGAGCCCCCTCGTCCAGAAAAGGGAAGAGAATCCTATCTGGTAACTGCGCCCAGCTGGCGCCTTCCCCAACTGGTCAGGGGGCCAACTGGGACTGTGCGGGGTGACGACTGCCGGGGCGGTTTTTTTGCTTTGTTTTTTTTTCTCTGTTTTGTTTTTTTTCCTTTAGTTGGTGTACGTACCCCCGGGTAACCCGGAGTGGCTTGCATGACTGGGTAGGTGTATAAATGTTTTATTTTTTGTACATTCTATGAATAAAGTATATTTTTTCAAATAAAAAAAAGTGACAAAACGTCTGAAAACGAACCTTCCAGCTCAGCGAGCAAACTTACATCCAGAACCTCAACCTGAGCTACAAATCTTCTCAAAACTCGCTTTATAAATTTCTATAAGGTATCCCCTCAGCCTCCGACATTCCAGGAAACATAGCAGCAGCCTGGTCAGCCTCCTCCTATAGCTCAACCCCTCCAACCCTGGCAACATCCTTGTAAATCTTATATGAATCCTTCCAAGTTTCACAACATCCTTCCTGTAATAGGATGACCAGAATTGCACACAATAATCTGAAAATGGCCTAACCAATGACTTGTGCAGCCACAACATGACTCCCAACTCCTTTGCTCAATGCTCTGGCCAATAAAGGCAATCTTACCAAACTTCACTATCGTATCTACCTGTGACTCCACTTTCAAAAAACTATGAACCTGCACTCCAAGGTCTCTTTGTTCAGCAGCCCTCTTCAGCTCCTTACCATTAACTGTATAAGTTCTGTACTGATTTGCCTTTCCAAAATGCAGCACCTCACATTTATCTAAATTATCCATCTGTCACTCCTTGGCCCATTGACTTATCTGATCAAGATTACATTGTACTTTGAGGTAACCTTCTTTGCTGTCCACTACATCTCCAATTTTGGTGTCATCTGCAAACTTACTAACCATACATCCTATGTTCACATCCAAATCATTTATATAAATGACAAGAAGCAGTGGACCCAGCAGTGATTCTTGTGGCACTCCGCTGGTCACAGGCCTCCAGTCTGAAAAACAACCCTCCACCATCACCCTCCATCTTCTACCTTCAAGCCAGTTCTGAATCCAAATAGCTAGTTCTATCCTCGTCATTACTTCTTCAAAAAACTCAGTTGAGTTAGTGAGACATGACTTCCTCTTTGCATTTTGGTACAACAAACAAGGACAGGACTTGTACAATTAATGATAGAGCATTTGGTAGTGTGATAGAACAGAGGGACCAAGGGTTCAGGTACATGATTCTTTGAAATTTGCATCACATATAGATGGAGTTGATGGTAGGATTCTTTTCTCTAGAATGGGGTATTTCAGGACTTGGAGCCACATTTTAAGGTGAGAGGAGAGAGATTTTAAAAAAGACATGAGGGGCAAATTCTTTTACAAAGGTAGTTTGCATTTGAAATTAACTTCCTAAGGAAGTGGTAAATGTGGGCACTGTTACAATGTTTAAAGGACACTTAGATAAATACATGGATCGGAAGGGTTTGAAGGGATATGGGGCAGGAGCAGGCAGCTGGGACTAGTTTGGTTTGGGATTATGTTTGGTGTGGACTCGTTGGACCAAAGGGTCTGTTTCTATGACTCTGTGACTCACATCCTGAGTACCCACAGCTTTAACTTTAACTTGTAGCTTGTGTTGTGGGACTCAATGGTCGGGATTTTCCACTGGCTAGCCGGTGTTTATTCTAGGATAGTTGGTATCTGTACCTAGGCAGCCTGCCCAACCATCATAGCACACTCAGAAGGATGGACTATTAAATACATCATCTATCTCCACAGTCACAATTCAAATTACCCTATGCCTACTACACACACACACACACCCAACTACACCTCCCCCAGACCCTGCTGTGACAATCTTCTCTGGGCCCAATCCCTTTCTCTGCTGCTGGTCCTGACCCATTCCCCACACTGGGCCCAATGCAACCTTCCCACCCCTGACAGGAACAAACATGTCAGACCCAACCCGAAACTCCCTCTGCAACCCCCCTCCTCTTCTCACCACCACTAGACCCGAACCATTTTCCCCACTGCCACTGCATAGGAAAGCCCCAGACCCCCACCACCCTGGTCCCTACCAGGTCCAATTTCTTCCACCACCCTGACTTACACTAAGCACCTACCTTGCTTCCTTTACACCCTGGCCATTGCTACCCTGCCCCCATCCCACCCATCTGGCACTGGACATAGCTGAGACTCTACTAACCTTGTATACTATCCCCTACTTATCTGACATCTTACCCTTGGCACCCTAACCCCCCCCACAGCTGGCACCTTCCCTACTGACAACTGTTTTGCACTGTGAAAGAGCTGTCAGAATGGAAGGATGGCTCCACATTTCTAAAGGAACCCTGAACAGAATTCCCTTTCAGAAATCTGGAGCTCCTTTTTGTCATAAAAAAGTGATGGGGTGGCAGTCAATATGAGATTGCCCCACCCTCAGAAAATCTAGCCAAATTTTTTTTTGGAAAGTTGCACTAAGAAACAGCCTCTTCACATTTACCCTGTCAAGCCCCAAAGAAGCTTGTATATTTCAATACAGTCACCGCCCATTCTTCTAAACTCCAATGAGTAAAGGCCCAATCTACTCAACCTGTCCTGAAGAAAATTTCTCCATACCCGAGATGATGGGAACGGCACATGCTGGTGAATCCAAGATAACAAAGTTTGGGGCTGGATGAACACAGCAGGCCAAACAGCATCTTAGGAGCACAAAAGCCGATGTTTCGGGCCTAGGTCCTTCATCAGAAAAGGGGGATCCCCTCTCTCCCTATTTATTTCAGAATCCTCACCCCATCCCCCTTTTCTGATGAAGGGTCTAGGCCCGAAACATCGGCTTTTGCACTCCTAAGATGCTGCTTGGCCTGCTGTGTTCATCCAGCCCCACATTTTGTTATCTTGGATTCTCCATACCCGAGATCAGCTTTGTAAACCTTCTCCGGACTGTCTCCAATGCCAGTACATCTTTTCTGCGATAAAGGGACCAAAACTGTTCATAGTATTCCAGCTGTTTGGCTAGTGCCTTGTATAGTTTTAGCAAGACTTCTGTACTTTTATAGCCCATTCTCTTTGAGATAAAGGGCAATATTCTATTTGCTTTCCTTATTACCAGCTGAACTTATATGCTACTTTATTTGTGAATTATGCAGGAGGATCCCCAAATCCCTCTGGGGTGTAGCTTTCTGCAGTCTTTCTCCATTTAGATAGTATTCTTCTTTCTGCCAAAGTGCACAACCTGACATTCTCCACATTATATTCCACCTGCTAAATATTTGCCCGGTCACTTAACCTGTCTGTATCCCTCTGCAGACATGTATATCCTCAATACTTACTTTCCCAACTATTTTTGTGTTTTTTCCAAACTTGGCAATAGTACATTGTAAGTAATTGTGGTCCCAGCACTCATCCCTGTGGCACTCCAGTTACAGATTTCCATCTTGAAAACACATTGCCTATCCCAACTGTGTCTTCTATCAATTAGCAAGTTTTCTATCCATGCCAATATACTACCCTTAATACTACAGGCTGTTATCTCACTAAGTAACCTTATGGGTAGTACCTTATCAAACACTTTTCAGATATCTAAACATATTACATCATCTGATTCCATTTGTTATCTATCCAATTTGTTACCTCAAAAAATTGTAATAACTTTTTCTAGTTTGATATCCCTTCATGAAGCCAGCGTTTCTAAATGGGGCTGTTATTACATCCTTTAAAGGCTTTAACATTTCCCCAATGACTGACATTAAGCTAACTCACTTTTTACCTGTTTTGTAACCTTGTCTCCTTCCCTTCTTTTAGAAAATAAAGGTGTTACATTGGCAGTTTTCTAAACCTCTGGGATTTTTCCAGAATCTAAGGATTCTTGGAAAATTACTATCCGTAGATTCACAATCTCTGTAGCTACTTCCTTTAATATCCCAGGATGAAACCCATCAGGTCAAGGAGATGTGTCAACCTTTAGTCCCATTATCATCCCGAGTATTTTTTCTCTCGTGATAGTTATTGTATTTATTTCCTTACCCATTTTTCTCCTTGATTATTTTGTATTTTTAGAAAACTAATAATGCCTTCTAATGCGAATATTGATGCAAAGTATTTATTCAACACCTCTGCCATTTACTGGTACCCATTATTATTTCTTCAGCCTCATTCTCTAAGAGGCTTATATTCACTTGGACTTCTCTATTCCTTTTTATATATTTAACAGAAACTTGGACTTTCTGTTTTGATATTGTGTGCTAGTTTACTCTCTAAGTTTATTTTCTCCCTCTTTTATTGTTGGTTTTTTAAAACTATCCCAATCCTCTGGGTTTTACCACTAACCTTTGCCATGTTGTATGTTTTTTCTTACAATTTGATACTGACCTGAACTTCCTTGGTTAACCAAGGTTGGTTTATTCCTTTCCTAGGATCCTTCTTCCTCAATGGAATATGTCTTTGCAGACAGCCATGAGCTATTTTATTAAATGCTTGCTAGTGTTCATCGACAATCTTTTATACTAAACCCTTCCCAGCCAACTCTGCCCTCATTCCTTTGTAAGTACCTTTATTTAAGTGTAGCACTGCTGTTTCTGACCTAAGTTTTGTGCTCTCAAACTGTTAAATTTTACTATGTTATAGTCATTGTTTCCTTGAGGATTTTTTACTCTGAAATAATTTTTACAACCTACCCCATTACCAGATCCAAAATTGCCATGCTCCTGGGAGGATCCACAGCATATTGTCCTAAGAAGGTGTCCCGAATACACTCAATGAATTGTTCCTCGTGACCACCTTTGCCAGTTTGATTTTCCAAATCTTCATTAAAATTAACGTCGCCCATGATTATGGACCCATGAATTGGATCTTAGATGGAACATTAACAGAGATGTGGTTATTTCAGTCAGTGTTTTTTTGTATGGAACTTCGAGATGACACCTTGAGGTGTGACAACTCTGTGACCACATATTCTCATGTGAAATCTTTAAAGTATGTGATTGGAGAGATGCACTATAGCATCAAGAGGATACAGTATAGTTATAATTGTTGGATCTCCCATGAAACTGCATGTCTTAATTCAATGTTTAATTAAAGTGAATTAATCATTTTAAAATTTAAGATCAAGATGAAGAGAAATTCTTTTCTGTCAGAGGGTAGTGGGTCTTTGGAATTCCCTGTGTTGAAAGGTGGTGGAAGCAGAGCCTTTGAATATTTTTAAGCTTGAGGGAGGTGGGTGTTTTAAAGTAAGGGAGTGAAAGTTTATCTGGGTTAGGTAAGAATGTGGAATAATCAGATTAGTCATGACCTTATTGAGTGGAGGAGCAGGCTGAAGGCGTCAAATGGCCTCCTGCACTCCTCATGTGTATGTTCAAATGTAAGAGTTAAATTGAGTACATTGTTTTTCTCCCCTACAAACAGCTGATAAATGGGACTGTGCACATAATGTATTAGTTACAGGAGTACACACACCTTTTGCAAATCATCCCATACTTCTACTTGTTCAAGTTACCTCAGGCTTCAAAAGTTCATCCTTACTTTGTCTGGTTACTCTGCTACAAAATAAAAATTGCTGCTGCCTGCGAAGGTTGTCTTAACAAGCATTATTTCTAACAACTAATGTCAAAAGAGCACATGAGAATGGCATACAAATGGCAAGTGCTACCACAATTCATAAAATGGTCGTTCTTACTGTCAATCATTATGGAAGCATTTATTGGTCATGCATCATCAGAAAGGAGGCATGGGCTGAGGCACAATTCTGGGAATTCTGTCCAAAGGGTTGCACAGAGAGACATATGCATTCTGGAAATTCTAGTCCACCATCTTGCAGAAATTCCCAATCAGCTGACAGTGATGGCTGAGAGAAGCCCTTTTACGTCAACTTTGAGGTGCTCAAAGGAAAGCCTCTGGAGGGAGCCCTTAAACATGTGATTTCATAAGTAGCAAAGGCAAATGTGGGAGTATGTTTAAATGATTCTGTAACCTTCATTTGCTAAATATAGTTTCAATCCTATGTCACACTATGTTCCTCAAGTCACTGATCCAAACAAGATGTTTAAACAAATTTCAGACAATATTTTGACTAATTTCTCTGGTTATCATTCACGGGTAAAGGCTTGACCACTGTTTCTTGATTGTCCATTTCTAT
Source organism: Stegostoma tigrinum (assembly GCF_030684315.1). Taxonomy (NCBI): domain Eukaryota; kingdom Metazoa; phylum Chordata; class Chondrichthyes; order Orectolobiformes; family Stegostomatidae; genus Stegostoma; species Stegostoma tigrinum. The sequence continues at coordinate 12,204,696 of NC_081404.1, read as the reverse complement.
TCATGTTTGTTATTTATTGATTGGTGTATTTCTTGTCTGTTCAGTTGAGCTTTCTTAATATTTTACGAAGCAATAGTTTGCCAAAGGTGCAGATATGAGGTAGGCTGCTAATTGTGACCTTTTTTAACGACTGTAACTTTGAAATGGGACAGTGTTCGAAATAAAAACAGAAGTTGCTGGGAAAACTCAGCAGATCTGGCAGCGTCTGTGAAGAAAAATCAGAGTCAAGGTTTCAGGTCCGGTGACCATTCTTCAGTGTTTGAAATAATTTTTTTTTAGAAATGACCTAAATAATAGATGCCCAGTGGTGTTTCTTTATGCTGAATCAGATGTTGTTTTGTTGCACAATGAGTAAGAGGAACGTTGGAAAAACATAAATACTGAAAGAATTTAGAAAGAGGTTTGTCTGCTATTCCCAGTATTTAGAAATACATTTCCAGTAAAGTAAGTGGGAAATAAGTGACGACTATTTATTTATGCACTGCATGATGAGAAATAACTTCAAATAAGCCTGTTATATCTCATACTTACATAAATAAATCTCTACCTAATATGGGGGAGCAGTTCCATCTGCTCAGGTCATGGCTTTCTGTTGTACTGCAGAGAAATATATATTCGATAATCAGCATTGTTACTTATTTATAACATAACTGTACAACCATATGTCATGAAACTCTGTTTAAATAAACAGGTTTAAATCACTTTTCTTCAGAACCAAATCTGAACAATGGTGCAATCCATGCACTTGACGCTACCCATAATAGGCATCAACTTGTTTTCCTTCGATACGTTTTGCATTTTAATATAAACATCAAAAGAAATTGCAGTTGGTGTAACTATTAGCTTGAAATTTTAAAAATATAAGGACCTACTCTGAGTTGTTTTGACTGAGGTTCTTCATCACTTCAAATTGATCAAAGTTTCTATGCCTATAGTCGTTTGGTGACACAGAACTTGCACATTGCTGAAAAAGACACTCATTCTTGAAACTTTTCAACTTGCACTCATCAGGACAATTCACAAGAATGTAAATATAAAGAGGAAGTTAGATTTAACTGGTACATTCTCCATGGAAATGCCTCTACCAATCAAATTCCATTTACCCAACCTCCCCTTTGTCATAAGGTCAGAAATGGAAATGTTTAATTATCAGCGTTCAGTACCATTTGTGACTCCTCAGGTACTGAAGCAATTTACGATCAAATGCAGCAATATTCTGGTGTGGTCTGACAAGTGGCAAGTAACATTTGTGCTACACAAGTGCTAGGCAATGACCAGCACCACAAAAGAGAAATTACGCCTTAATATTCAATGGGATTGTCATTACTGAATAGCCCAGTATCAACACCTTGGGGGTTGATTAGAAACTAAACTGGACCTGCCATATAAATACAGTGGCTCCAAATGCAGGTCAGAGGCTAGAAATACTGCAGCAAGTAACTCACCTCCTGACTCCCCAAAAACTGACTAAGACACAAGTCAGGAATGTGATGGAGTACTCCCTATTTTCCAGGATGACAAAACTCCGACAACCCGCAACAAGCTTGATACCATCCAAGACAAATGTACTCGCTTGATTGGCACCACGTCCATACACTTAGGGGCGGCACGGTTGCTCAGGGTGAGCACTGCAGCCTCACAGCACCAGGGACCCAGGTTTGACTCCAGCCTCGCGACTTTCCGTGCGGAGTTTGCACATTCTCCCCATGTCTGCGTGGATTTTCTCCGGGTGCTCCAGTTTCCTCCCACCGTCCAAAGATGTGCAGGCTAGGTAAATTGGCCATGCTAAATTGCCCATAGTGTTCAGGAGTGTGTGGGCTCTAGGGGGATGGGTCTGGGTGGAATGCTCCAAGGGGCGGTATGGACTTGTTGGGCTGAAGTGCCTGTTTCCACACTGTAGGGAATCTAATCTACACATTCAGGCCCTCCACTGCTGATGCAAAGTAGCAGCAGTGTGTGCCATCTACAAGATGCACTGCAGAAATTCACCCAGGATCCTTTGACTTCACCTTCCAAACCTAGGACCACTTGCATCTAGAAGGACAAGGGCAGCATATATATGTGAACTCCACCACCTGAAACGTCCCCTGAAAGCCACTCACCATCCTGACTTGAAAATATGTTGCTGTTCTTTCAGTGTCACTGGGTCAAAATCCTGGAATTCTCTCCCTAATGGCACTGTGGGTGTACCTACAGAACATAGACTGCAATGATTGAAGAAGGCAACTCACCACCTTCTTAAGGGCATCTAGGAATGGTCAATAAATCCTGGCTCAGCCAGTGATGCCCACATTCCATTAATAAGTGAAAAAATAAAGCAGCCCTCAAACAGGATAAAATTTTTCCCCTTACATTGGTATTCTTACGAATGTCCTGATGAGTGGAAGATGAAAAACTTTGATAGTGTCTTCCTTCAGTAATACTCAAATTTCTGGGCTTGCTGATTGTCATTATGTACGAAACATTCATCATCTGTGTTTTCCAGTGCACATCAGGAAGAGGTTGGAAGCGTGCCACTTTACCTTGTGATGTTTTGTGCAAAGAAGGAAGACATAATGCAGGGGGGCAGCAGAAATGCTTTTAGTGGTCAGCTACCTTGTTGGGTCACTTCAGTTGAGACTGAGTTTAAGATTTGGGCTCATTGGCCGAGGACTGTTCATGTTCAATGCTGGAGCCATTTTGAATGTAAGACTTCTGAGACTGAATCACATCTTTACTAAATTTTATAGCTGTTAAAAGCTTAAAGATGTTGGCCCTGAATTTCAACAATGGTTGTCCTAATCTCTCTAAAGTCAGGAAGACATCAAAGAACCCCCAGAGATGGAGTGATATGCTTTATCACCAGGCCTTCACTGATCTTCTGTTGAAAATATCACAAATGATTGGAACAGACCTCCAGAAGAGATTCCTTGTTTCTGGTTATAAGTCTTCAGTTTAATAGAAAAACTATAATTGCAACAGAAACAATCTTCAAGAAATTATTTCGACCAATTCCACTGAACGCTCCTTTTCACTTTATTGACATATGTTATTGAGCCTCATGCAGCCTTAGGTTTTTAGATGTCCTTTTAACGATTCTACATTGGCAGTTTGTCTACTTACATCCTGGGTATATCTTTTTTCCCCTCCCTAGATCTACTATTGTTGATCAGTGCTGTTTTAAGAATATGAAATTTGAGTAAATAAGATGCACAAATTTTTAAATTCCAGACGTGATGTAATAGATAAAGGGTGTGCAGCAAGTAAGGTGAACATACATAAGATAGAGAAGTGGATTAAACTGTGTAGTCTCTTCAAGATGGTATTGACTGGTCTGTTTTCTGTGTACACCAGAAGTTTAATTTTCCAATAAAGAAAATTCACTTTTCATTAAGATATATCTATGGGATGTACAAGCAACAAATGGGTTAGGAAATCTTTACTTTCTTGGAATCAGTCAAGTAATTACTTCTTAGAACTTAGTGCTCAAATTTAGGGCTGTGCTCAAATGATCAAACCAAACTGGAGGTGAAACTTTGTAGTTCGAATCCTACTCCAAATATCCGATCACACTAGCTAGTGAATGCCACCCTGTCAGTAGTGTGGTCTGTTGTGACGGATATTAAACCAAGGCTCTGTCTGCCCTCTCAGGTGAGTGTAAAAGACTGTCAAGGCAAAGCAGCAGAGACCTAACCAATGTTTCTCCTTTCAGTTGACATCACCTAAAAACGGATTCTCTGATAATTTATTTAATTGCTGTTTGTGCAAGTCTGCTGTGTGTGAATCACCTTTCCTACATTACTACAGTGACTACACTTCAAAAAATGCTCTGGAACCTGCTGAAATTGTGAAGGCTGCTATGTGAGGATGTAAATGTACATGTTGGAGTTGGTTCCACATGCTAAGTCTTTGGCTGCGCAGAACTCTTTAAAAAGTTATTTCCTGGCACGAGATATGATTTGGAGGTGCCAGTGCCAGACTGGATTTTTGACCTTGGGCATGAGATATGCAAGTCTTTGCAACTACGCCTTTTGAGATCTTCTCACCTGTTAATGTGTATTTAAAGACTTGAACGTGCATACCATTCCTTAAAGTGTGCTTTTCAGCATGCAACGCTTTCTCTCATATTTGTTCCTTTCAGTCATGAAGAGTCAATATTATCAATTCAATTATTTCTGTCCTTCTTGTTAACACACTGAGCTTCTCATTGCAAGCACCTACCTTTGTCTCCCAAGTTAGGTGGCACTCCACCATTCATAATACTTAACTATGGTTAGGTGTCATGAACCTTCCTCAATAGGCAAGTTACTGATAAAGAAGATATTTTTGAAATCTCTTGAATACTGCTTCTTTTTGGTCTCCATCAGCAAAAACACATTCTCAATATTTGCACCAACATTAAATAAGAAAGTCTGTAAGAGAACCAGGCTCACTTAACTGAGAGTTCAATTGATAAATGGTTTTATTTCAGGTGCAGATGAGTTCAGTCAATCTTATGCTTAATTAAATTGCCAACTTTATCTTTATCCTTTGACTTTCTGTAACCTCATTCAACTGCCAGCTGTACATGGTGAAATAGTTCTACAGAGGCCAGTATCACATCATCAAGCCACCCTTTATTTACACATGGAGAGCCCTTGACACTCATCCAGCTCCCTCAGAGCCAGCATTCAGAATGAACAGGCCCTCTGACATTCCTGTTTATATCTGTCGGCCAGGGGTCCCAATCAGTGAACTCATATTCCATTCCATCTGGCTGACCCTGTTACAATCACTACATCCCACCCTCTCTGAGTCCGAGGACATAGGCCGGTTCATTTTTTTGGTAGCTGCTCCTGGGTCATTTTAGCACCAGGTCAGATTCCTCCCACTCTGCCTCAGATACAGGTGGCAGATAATGCACATTAGCTCACCTCTTGCACCTGGATTGTCTCGGAACAAATTCGTTCTTCTCTTCAGGCAGCAAAGATGTTAAGACGGTAACATCTGCTGTGTCCATCTCAGATTCTGAGGTCTGTTCAATGCTTGATGGAGAGGGAGAACCCACGGGTTCCGACAGCCTTTCCAACTGTTATGAGGAGCCAGGTATGTTTTGCTCCCCCATTTGCGAGTTTGCAGCTTTCATATGGTCCATGTACTTGTTCAGGACTAATGCACTTACCCAAACTTTATGTGTCTCTGGACCTGACCTCATGTTGCCTATGCCTCTTACCCATGCAGGGCCATTCCCATGGTTCCTACATCAAACTTTGTCCCCCGAAGTAAACTCTTTCTCTCGCTTAGCAGAGTCTTGTGTCCAGCACTGGCACTCTTGATTCTATTTCAGCACCCTGCCACCACCCCACTCCACCCACTCCCCCCACCGCTGCCTCCCCCACCACCACCTCCCCAGGCCCAGGAAGATCCGATTTAACCTAATGCGGAATCTTCTCCCCATTAGCAACTCTGCTGAAGTTTTCCCTGTAGTTTCATGAGGGGTAGTCTTAAAATCAAATAAGACTTGAGACAGTTTAGTATCTTGTGAAGCTGTAGGTTGTTTCTTTAAGCCTGCCTTCAAAGTTTGGACTGGTCTTTCTGCCAGATCATTGGATGATGGACGGTGTAGAGCTGTCTTTTTATGTCAAATGCATTCAACTTCAGGAAATACCCAAATTCCCTGCTGGTAAACAATGGCCCATTGTCTGTGACCAACACTTCTAGGAGTCCACGTATTGCAAAGAATGTGCTCAGTTTTTCTATTATTGTTCCTGTGTTTGATAAATGAACTCTATGCATGTCCAGCCACTTTGAGTGATCATCCACAATAGCCATAAATGTGGCTATGTCTGCATCCAGCCTTGGCTACTGCTTACAATGTCTCACCAACATCTTCATTTTGGAGACCCCAAGGTAACCCTGGTGGAGTTCAGCCAGTATTTGGTGGCGATCTTTGCTTGGGACAATCACTCCCACTCCCCATAATAATACATTGTCCTCTACGGTGATCTGGTCTCTCTGTGTCCAAAAAGATTTCAATTCTGGTTTTGATAGCCCTTTGGTTGCTTCATTACCACCAGCTGTTTTAGTTTTGCCAGGACCAGATCTTTCTGCGTCCAAAGTCTGATGTTGTTAGCTGTGACTGGAAGTATGTCCAGAAATTTCAAAACCATTACAGACTCTTCCAGTGGTGGCACCGCCAGTGATGATTCTGCCAGGGTGGGAGATGGCTCAATGCATCTGCATTCACTACTTGGCCTCCCAGACAGTGTTCCAACTTGTAATTACATGCACTTTGCATTAGAGCCCACCACTGAATTCAGCCCGAAGCTATGGATGGTACTGCCTTGTACTCTTTAAGTAGATCCAGCAGGGGTTGGTGGTCCATTAATATTGCAAATTTATGTCTGTAAACATATTGGTGGAACTTTATGACTCCAAATATGACTGCCAAACCTTCCTTCACTATCTGGGTGCACGTACGCTCTGCATTAGCCAAAGTCCTGGATGGATACACTATTAGATGTTCCTCTTGGGCCACCAATGAGCAAATATACCTGTGTGCCGTACAGGGAGGCATTGCATGTCAATGCCACATCTCACTTGGGATCAAAATGTGCTGACACCTTTGAGAATGATAACTGCGTCTTCACTTCCCTGAAAGCTATGGCTCAGCTACACGACCATTCCCAAGGCTGACCCTTTATATGAAGGTGCCAGTATGGTGGCCAGGCTATGTATGAGATTTCTGTAATAATTCACCAGCCCAAGGAAAGACCTAAGATTCAGTACAGACATGGGAGCAGGGCAACTTTAATCGCCCTCACCTTATCTTCCAAAGAGTGTAACCCAGTCTTGTCAACTCTGTAGCCGGACTGTGCCACTTGAGGTGCCTGCAACACATCCACCTTGGAGAAATGTCTAAGGATTATGTCCAAGTTCTCTGAGTAGTCTTCCCAGTTAGTAACATGTCATCTGGATAAATGGCGACCTAGGATAGGCCTCACTACACATAGAATGTCCTTGGCACTGATCCGGCTTTCTCAGAGTAAGCAGAGCCTCTGACCCTCCTGTTTATATCTGTCAGCCAGGGCTCCCTCATTGGACCCGATTAACAGCCCCAGTTAGGGAACTCATATTCTATGATGTCCACCTGGCTGACCTCATTGCAATCACTGCACATATAACAGTTAAAACTGATTGGCTTCAGTTGCTACCAGCTCTTGAAGTTTTCTTTTATGCTGTGGTGACACAGTCTTTGTAAAAACTGAGTGTGAGATAGACACTTCTTTCAGTACCCATCCCTGTTGCCCAAATAAATCTAGAGGATGCACATTTTCAAAATTTAAGGGATTCAGTTCATTCATTATGCAGCAGATAGAGATAATTCTTTTATGCAGATTTTAATCTCCATTGTGAGTTGTTGACTTTCTCCTTGTTTAAACTCCATTGTGAGCTACATGCTTTCTTGTTGCTTAAACTGTATTGTGAGTGATTTACTTTGTCCCTGTTAAATCTCCATTGTTGACTGTGTGTTGGTAGAGTAAGTATCAAGATGCTGACTGGGATTAATTGGATTAATTGTTTTATTAAGTGACTGAGTAAATATAAAGGAGAAATCAGTGCTACTTAGTGTGGAAAGAACTGTGTGACTGAATAGTCAATAAATTCTATCTACAAGGAACAGGTACCTTAAGTTCTATTTCACCAACATGCTCAGTTCCAAGTTGACAAGAAGGAATTTATGAAACACACGCACACACTCTCTCACTGTCCCTCACACACACACACACACTCACCCCCCGTCACTCTATCTCTCTCTCACACGCACACAAGTGAATCAATGGGGTGAATTTGTATTTGCAAATACATTCCATTTTGTTTAAAAGGCACGCAATTTAAATACAGTCAATGTGACATTTTTTAAAATTCCTACTTTAGAAATAAAACCAATCTGACTCCAAACCAAAACACAAATAGATTCTAAACAAGGCCTCATACCTAACATGCATTGTCTGACCTAACTATAACCTGGTGTTGTGTGATTTCTGACCATGTCCATCCCTGTCTAACACCAGCACCTTCACATCACACTAGGAGCAGGATCAGGTATTCAGTATTCTTAGAGCGGGAACCTCAAGAATTTGACACTGAGGGAAAGTTTAGATGATCTAATAACATATATGGGCAGAAATTATTTTTAAAATGTGATCTGGTCCATACAAAGAGGCTGGCCAGGCTTTGCTAAATCTAGAGATCCAGACAGTTATGCCATAGAATATAAAATAGATTTTAACAGATTACATGCAAGATTAAATGGCCTCGGGCTCATCCGAGAAAACGAGAGTTTTCTGTACAGGACCTTCAGTGAGGTCATTACACCGAGGATACCAGAAGAGAGAAGGGGGATGACGATGAGGAAGGAAGAGATGCTTGAAGTACAAGAGACTCCAGAGAAGTACCTCTCGTAAACAGATTGACTGTCTTGGAAACTGTCAAGACAGACAACACTGCCAGTCCGAGAGGCGGACAGGTCTGCAAGTCGAAAATTGGCATAGAGGAACAGCCGAGGAGCCAGACATCATGCAGAGCCGTGGTAATAGGGGACTCCATCATGAGGGGGACTGAAAGGGGTTTCTGCGGCAACAGGTGGGATTTGAGGATGGTGTGTTGCCTTCCTCGTGCCAGCACCCAGGACATCACCGACAGATTGCAGGGAATTCTCAAGGGTGAAGGTGAAGAGCCAGAGGTGATGGTGCATGTCGGCACTAATGACGTCAGGAAGAGGAGGGGCATTCTACAGCAGGACTTCAATGAACTCGGATGAAGGCTGAAAAGCAGGACTTCCAGGGTGGTTATCTCCGATTTGCTTCCAGTTCCTCGGGCTGGAGAGGGCAGGAACAGGGAGATAATGGACTTGAATGTGTGGCTGAGGAACTGGTGCAGGAAGCAAAGATTTACATTCTTGGATCACTGGGGTATGTTTTGGGTAAGGATAAATTGTACAAGAGGGACGGGTTGCACCTTAATAGGTGGGGGGACCAGCATTCTGGCAGGCAGGTTTGCCACTGCAACACAGGTGTGTTTAAACTAAGTAGTTGGGGGGAGGGGACAAACTGGAAATTTAAGAATGAAGTTAAAGGGAAAGTGAGAATAAGAGAAGTTAAGAAAGACAACAGAATCAATGGAGCAGAAAACTCAAGAAGGGATCGTCCAGTATGGCCAAGTGAAATATGGATTGATAAGAAGCGTGAGGGGAGTAACAAATTAAAAGTATTATATATGAATGCACGAAGTGTAAGAAATGAGGTGGATGAGCTTGAGGCTCAGTTGGAAATTGGCAGGTACGATGTTGTAGGGATAACTGAGACGTGGCTTCAAGTTGACAGAGCCTGGGAAATGAATTTTCAAGGCTACATGTGCTATCGAAAGGACAGACTGATGGGTGGGGAGGGGGCGGGGTGGCACTGTTGGTGAGGAATGATATTCAGTCCCTTGCGAGCGGGGACATAGAATCAGATGTAGAGTCAGTATGGATAGAGCTGAGAAATTCTAAAGGTAGAAAGACCCTAATGGGAGTTATCTACAGGCCCCCAAACAGTAGTCTGGATGTAGGGTGTAAGTTGAATCAAGAGTTGAAATTAGCATGTCACAAAGGTATTACCACAGTTGTTATGGGGGATTTCAACATGCAGGTAGACTGGGAGAATCAGGATGGTACTGGACCCCAAGAAAGGGAGTTTGTGGAGTGCCTCCGAGATGGATTCTTAGAACAGCTTGTACTGGAGCCTACCAGGGAGAAGGCAATTCTGGATCTGGTGTTGTGCAACGAACCGGATTTGATCAGGGACCTCAAAGTAAAGGAGCCATTAGGAGGTAGTGACCATAATATGATAATTTTTAATCTGCAATTTGAGAGGGAGAAGGGAGAATCAGAAGGGTCAGTTTTGCAGTTGAACAGAGGGAACGATGGAGCTATGAGGGAGGAGCTGGCCAAAGTTCAATGGTACAATACCCTAGACAGAAACAGGTGAATTTATTACGAGGAACAAGGAAATGGCAGAAGAGTTGAATAGGTACTTTGGATCTGTCTTCACTAGGGAAGAAACAAACAATCTCCCAGATGCAATAGTGGCTGAAGGACCTAGGGTAATGGATGAACTGAAAGGAATTTATATTAGACAGGAAATGGTGTTAGATAGACTGTTAGGTCTGAAGGCTGATAAGTCCCCGGGATCTGATGGCCTGCATCCCAGGGTACTTAAGGAGGTGGCTCTAGAAATCATGGACACATTGGGAATCATTTTCCAATGTTCTATAGATTCAGGATCAGTTCCTGTGGATTGGAGGGTGGCTAATGTTGTCCCACTTTTCAAGAAAGGAGGGAGAGAGAAAACAGGGAATTATAGACCAGTTAGCCTGATGTCAGTGGTAGGAAAGATGCTGGAGTCAATTATAAAAGATGAAATTACAACTCATTTGGAAAGCAGTAACAGGATAGGTCAGAGTCAGCATGGATTTACGAAGGGGAAATCGTGCTTGACTAATCTTCTGGAATTTTTTGAGGATGTAACTATGAAGATGAACAAGGGAGAGCCAGTGGATGTAGTGTACCTGGACTTTCAAAAAGCCCCACATAGGAGATTAGTGAGCAAAATTAGGGCACATGGTATTGGGAGCAAAATACTGACTTGATTGAAAATTGGCTGGCTGACAGGAAGCAAAGAGTAGTGATAAACGGGTCCCTTTTGGAATGGCAGGTGGTGACCAGTGGGGTACCGCAAGGTTCGGTGCTGGGATCGCAGATGTTTACAATATACATTAATGACTTAGATGAAGGCATTAAAAGTAATATTAGCAAATTTGCTGAAGACACAAAGCTGGGTGGTAGTGTGAAATGTGAGGAGGATGTTGTGAGAATACAGGGTGACTTGGACAGGCTAGGTGAGTAGACAGATGCATGGTAGATGCAGTTTAATGTGGATAAATGTGAGGTTATCCACTTTGGTGGCAAGAACAGGAAGGCAGATTACTACCTCAATGGAGTCAAGTTAAGTAAAGGGGAAGTACAACGAGACCTAGGTGTTTTTGTAAATTAGTCAATGCAAGCAAGCATGCAGGTACAGCAGGCAGTGAAGAAAGCTAATTACATGCTGGCCTTCATAATAAGAGGAATTGAGTATAGGAGCAAAGAGGTCCTTCTGCAGCTGTACAGGGCCCTGGTGAGACCGCACCTGGAGTATTGTGTGCAGTTTTGGTCTCCAGATTTGAGGAAGGACATTCTTGCTATTGAGGGAGTGCAGCGCAGTTTCACAAGGTTAATTCCCGGAATGGCGGGACTATCATATGTTGAAAGATTGGAGCGTCTGGGCTTGTATACACTTGAGTTTAGAAGAATGAGAGGGGATCTGATTGAGACATATAAGATTATTAAGGGATTGGACACTCTGGAGGCAGGAAGCATGTTTCCGCTGATGGGTGAGTCCAGAACCAGAGGACACAGTTTAAAAATAAGGGGTAGGCCATTTAGAACAGAGTTGAGAAAAAACTTCTTCACCCAGAGAGTGGTGGATATATGGAATGGTCTGCCCCAGAAGGCAGTGGAGGCCAAGTCTCTGAATACTTTCAAGAAAAATATGGAAAGAGCTCTTAAAGATAGTGGAATCAAAGGTTATGGGGATAAGGCAGGAACAGGATACTGATTGTGGATGATCAGCCATGATCATAATGAATGGTGGTGCTGGCTTGAAGGGTCGAATGGCCTACTCCTGCACCTATTGTCTGTTGTCTATAGAAAAATTCTATTTGGAGATCCTGAACTTAGTGGTTGCTCTTACATTTTTGGACTGTGCTAAAGTGTTGAACATGGATAGATCCCTAGTTTTAACTAGTGTTAAATATTCAGAAAGAATATATTTTAGATGGCTTTTGGAACAGATGTCCAAAGCCTCAAAACAATTCTGGGAAAACATACAACCTCAGCAGCCTTCATGGCTGAAATGAGACATTCAACAAAGTATTAAAGAATTGCAGATTCAGTTGTAGCTGCATTGTGAGATCACCCAGACAATAGCCACAAACATCTACACAAAAGGAGAATGAAAACTAAAAGGAGTTAGGATCGAGGTACCTCTAGCAATTATAACAGAAATGAAAATTGGGGAACTAAAACAGAAGAATGAACCCCAGGAATGCCAGGTGAATGGTCAAGAGGTGTTTTAGATGTAATTCAAAATACCACTTTGCAGCATCCTAAATGAAACAATAGGTTTTTTTTTAAATTACACATGACACACTTCATTCAGAAAGGGACAATTGTGCTACTGAGCAGGCAGAGGGAATTATACAAAGGAACTTAAGCCAGTAATGAATGTTTTAGTCATGGACTCATTCAGTTGTGCAGTTTTTGATAGTGGATACACATCCACAGTGTGTAGAGTACAAAGAAAAGAAGAACAAAGAACAGTACAGCACAGAAACAGGCCCTTTGGCCCACCAAGACTGTGCTGACCCATGATACCTTTCTAAAATAAAAACCTTTTGCCTTTATGTGCTCTGTATCTCTCTAATTATTCATCTATCTGTCAAGATGCCTCTTAAACATTGCTACTGTATCTCCCTCCACCACTTCCTATCACAGGGCAGTCCGGGCACTTACCACCCTCTATGTAAAAGAAAAATTGCCTCTTACATGTCCTTTAAACTTACTCCTTTTTGCCCGAAACCTATGTTCCCTAGTAACTGACAATTCGGAAAAACACTCTGGCTATCTGTTCTATCCATTCCTTGCATAATTTTGTAAACTTCTGTCAGGTTGCCACTCATCCTTTGAATGTTCAAGTGAAAACAAACCAAGTTTGTCCACCTCTCCTAATAGCTAATACCCTATAAACCAGGGGACATGCTGATAAACCATTTCTGTACCCTCTCTGCAGCCTCCTTCTGGTAGTGTGGCAACAATAACTGTACACAGTATTCTAAATGTGGCCTAAGTTCTATCTGGCTGCGACCTGCCAATTTTTATACTCTTTGCCCTGAACAATGAAGGCAAACATGCCATATGTCTTTTTGACCACCTTATCCATTAGTGTTGCCATTTTCAGGAAACTGGAGACTATGCCCAGATCTTGTTGTAAGTTGATGCTAGAGTTCTAAGAGTGCTGCCATTTACTGTATACTTCCCTCCTGCATTAGATCTTCCAAAATACATCATCTTGCATTTGTCCAGATTAAACTCCATCAGCCATTTCTCTGCCCAGGTGTCCAGCCTATTTATAGCCTGCTGTATCCTCTGACAATCCTCCTCACTGTATACAGCTCCCCAAACTTTGTGACCTATGCAACCTTTCTAATCAGGCTACGTTACCCTCCAAATCATATACTAACAACAAGGGTTCCAGCACTGATCCCTGTAGGACACTACTAGTCACAGATCTCCATTCAGGACAACACCCTTCCACTGCTCCTCTTTGTATTCCGTGACTGAGCAGTTCTGTATCGATCTTACCAGCTCATCGCATATCCCATGTGACTTCACTTCTTGTGTCAGCCTGCCAAGAGGCATTTTGTCAGAAGGCCTTGCTAAAGTCCATATAGACAACATGTACCGTCCTGCCCTCATCAATCATTTTTGTCACTTCCTCAAAAACTCAATCAAATTTTTGAGACACAACCTTCCCCACACAAAGCCATGCTGCCTATTGCTAGTAAGTGCACATATGTCCAAATGTGAGTAAATCCTATCCCTAAGAATCTTCTCCAATAATTTTCCTGCCACTGATGTAAGGCTCACAGGCCTGTAATTTCCTGGATTATCCCTGTGGCCCTTCTGAAACAGGAACAATGCTGCTATTCTTTAGTCTCTGGGTCCTCTCCTGGAACTAAAGAGGACAGGATCCCAGCAATTTCCACACTTGTCTGCCTCAGTATTTTGGGATAGATTCCATAAGGTTCTGGGGACTTATCTACCTTAATATTTTTTAAGACAACCAGTACCTCCTCCTTTTTGATATTGACATGACCTAGAATATCAACGTACCCCTCTAGAGACTCACCATCCACCGTGTCCTTCTCCTTTCTGAATACTCATGCAAGGTATACATTCAGGACCTCACCCACTTCTTTTGGTTCCATGCGTAAATTCTCTACTCTGTCCTTGAGTGGACCCACGCTTTCCTTAGTTATCCTCATGCTCCTTATATATGTATATAATGCTTTGGGATTTTCCTCAAACCTGTCTGCCAAAGGCATTTCATGGCTCCTTTTAGCCCTCCTAATTCCTTGTTTGAGCTCTTTCCAACTATCTTTGTATTCTTCGAGAGCTGTGTCCGTCTTCAGTTTTCTAAACCTAATGTGTGCCTCCTTTTTCTTTTTGACTAAACTCTCAATTTCTCTTGTCAGCCAAGGTTCCTGAACCTTGCCATCCTTATCTTTCACTTTCACAGGAATATGCTGGTCCTGAACTCTAATCAACTGGCCTTTAAAAAGATGTATATCCAAGGGAAGAAACAAACCAGTTAAGAAGTCTGATTGGACAAATAAACTGATTAGCATCAGGTCTAATCTGAATGGACAGTTATGGTGTATTGGAACTGAATACTACAATGAACCATGTTACTGTTGAAAAAGTCTTGAGAGCAAATGAAACATTAACAAAATTAAGTTCACATTTGCACAAAAATGCACACTCAATTTTCAAATCTGATGTGACCCAGAATATATGAAACTGGTCCTTTTTAGCACCTGGTGCACATGCAAGGCCTCCAGATGGTTATTCTGGTGTGGCAGGGTTTATCATATTGTTATATAAACAAAAGAACTGCAGGTGCTGGAAATCTGAAACAAAAACAGAAATTGATGGAGAAACTCAGCAGGTCTGGCAGCATCTGTGGAGAGAAAGCAGAGTTAACATTTCAAGGGTCCGGTGCCCCTTCTTCAGAACTGCTGAATTTCTCTAGCAATTTCTGTTTTTGTTTCATCATATTCTTGATGGAAAATAATGATAAATGTTGTCCATTGGCCTGGGAAGCCAAGGAATCAAAAAGGATAGTTAAAGGTATCTTTAAAAGTACTGAAGCACTGGCACCAGTAGAAGCAATGAATATAGGAGGTACGTTTTTATGATATTCTGAAGGAAACCCCATTTGAAGGGAACTCTGAGAGAAAGATTGCCCCTAGGATCTTAGATAGGTAATCATTTTCATTGGGACAATGTTTCTTTGATACAGGTTATCACTAAGAAGAATTTGAAGGCCTTGCTCATGTGAAGGCATGTCAGAAGGCAAAGAGACATCCAACACAAAGTTGGTGGATGCAATTTGCCAATTTTTAGACAGTTTTGTGACTAAAGGCACTTGTTCAAATAAATTATTGAAGACCCTTAAAGAGGAACACCTGGTGGTATGAGGAGATACAAGAATGAAGTTAGTTTTGATGTTCAGCTGGCTTTGTGAAGGAACAGGATTTTTCTTTGAAGAAAAGGGGGATGCTGTGGAAGGGTGTATTGTCAAATACAATAGAATGTGAAAATAATACTTGGTCTATATTTTACTTGTTTCCATTGTTTGTCCATAAAGGTTTTATTTTGAAGTGGGGAATCTGACAGTATAGCAAAGGTTCAGTTTTTGGCTGTTGTTAATTAATTAATTAAATGAATGAGTAAATATAAAGGGGGAGCATGTGGTATTGGATGTGAATGAATTGTGTGGCTGAGGAGTCAAAAAACTCTATTGATTGGACAGTGAGTTCTATCTCACTCACAGGCTTATATCCAAGTTGACACTCTTCTTAATTTCTTTTGGTTCACTTGCATAGCCTGCATAGTGAACTATTCACGTTCCCCTGTTTAGATTCAATTGTGAGCTGTTTACTTTTTTCTTGTTTAACCTCAAGTGTAAGCTGTTTACTTTCTCTTGTTTAAATTCTAATGTGAGCTATTTATTTTCCTTTAGTTTAAATTCTAATATGAGCTATTTACTTTCCCTCTGTTAGAACTTTCCATTATGAGCAGTTTACTTTCTCCTTGTTGAAACTCTACTCTATCCAGTTTACTTTCTTCTTGTTTAATCTCTATTGTAAACTGCTTGCTTGTTCCTCAAGCTCTAATAGGAACTATTTACTTTCACCTTGCTGAAACTTTCCATTGAGAGCTGGTAATTTTCTCCTTGTTTAATATCCATTATGAATAGCTTACGTGCCCTTTGTTTAAACTTTATAATGAGCAATTTGCCTTTTCCTTGTTTGAACCCCATTGTAGCTACTTTCTCCTTGTTTTATCTCCATTGTGAGAACATAAGAACATGAGAAATAGGAGCAGAACTAAGCCATCTGGCCTGTCAAACATGCTCCATCATTCAATAAGATCATGGCTGATCTCCAGTTACCTATGTGCTCACCATAACCCCTAATTCCTTTACTGTTCAAAAACCTCTCTATCTTTGCCTTAAAAACATTCAGTGAGGTAGCATCAACTGCTTCACTGGGCAGGGAATTCTACAGATTCACAACCCTTTGAGTGAAGAAGTTCCCCCTTATTTTGAGGGTTGCTACCTAGTCCTAGTTTCACATGCCAGTGAAACAACCTCCCTGCTTCTATCTTATCTATTCCCTTCATAATTTATATAAGATCCCCCCTCATTCTTCTAAATACAAATGAGTATCGCCCCAGCCTACTCAATCTATCCTCATAAGCCAACCCTCTCAACTCTGGAATCAACCTAGTGAACCTCCTCCTTTTTTAAACAGTGCTGTTGCATTTGTTGTTTTACAATCTGCAGGAGCCATCCCAGGAACTGAATGAATTTTGGTAAATTACCATGAGTACGTTGTGATTTTTCCTGCCATCTCTTTAAGCACCCTGGGATGCATTCCATCTTGGCCAGGATACTTGTCTAGATTTAGCAAACCCCCCACCCCCCGCAATTAGCCCAATGCTACCTCTTTAGTGATAATGTTCGTGTCTAGGTCCTCACCTGCCAAAGCCCCTTATTATCAATTATTCATGTGTTATTTATGTCTTCCACCATGAAGATCAACACAAAATACCTGTTCAAAGCTTCGGCCATTTTCTTACTTCCCACGAGCTGTTAGCTTTTTCCTTGTCTGAATTTCCATTGTGAACTGTTTGACTTTGCGGCTTGCCACCACCAGCAAAATGTTCATTATGAGTAGTTTTATTGCTTATAGTTTGTAAGATCTTTCTTTTGGGTTGATAGTTTGTAAGGGCAATAACAGAGGTTCTGAGAAGAAGGGCCTGTGAGTAATTAATATTTTTTGATTTTCAAAGGCAATCTAATGGATGATCAGCAGATAGAGTAAGGGAACAAGGCAGGCAGTATAGAAACCCACTATAGTCATTCCCCAGCAGAACAGATATACTGCTTTGGATGCAGTTGGGGAGGTGGGGAGTGGCTTTTCAGAGGAAAGTAGAAATAGCCAAATTCATTGCAGTGCAGTTAGCTCTGTTGCAGAAAAGAGGAAGAATAAATGTGTGAGGGCAATAGAAATCTAAGAAATAGGAACAGAATTAGGCCATTCAGCCCATTGAGTCTGCTCTGCCATTCAATGCGATTATGGTAGATCTGATAATCCTCAGCTCTACTTTCCTGTCTTTTCTCTTTAACCTTGATTCTCTTATTGATTAAAAAATTGTTTATCTTAGCCCTGAGTATATTTAATGACCCAGACTAGACAGCTCCCTGCAATAAAGAATTCTACAGACTCTCTATCCTCTGAGAGAAGCCATCCTCCTCATCTCTTCTTAAATGTACAAGGTGTTATTTTGAGATTATGCCCTCTTGCCCTAGATTTGCCCACAGCGGAAACACCCTTTCCACATCTACCCTGTCAGGTTCCCTAAGAATCTTGTATGTTTCAATATGATTATTTATCATTCTTCTAAACTTCAGTACAGGCCCAAGCTATTCAACCTTTCTTCATAAGACAGACCCTCCGTATCTGATATCAACCCAATGAACTTTCTCTGGACTGCCTTCAATGCCAGTATATCTTTCCTCAGATAATGGGCCCAAAGCTCTTCATAGTATTTCAGCTGTAGCCTGACTAGTGCCTTATATCGCTTTAGCAAAACCTCCCCACTTTCATACTCTATTCCCATTGAAATAAAGGCCAACATTGCATTTGTTTTCCCTATTACCTGTTGAAATTTAATGCTAGTTTTTTTTTGTGCTTCCTGGATGAGGAGTCTCAAATCCATCTTCTGTAGCATTCTGCTACCATTGTTCCATTTTAATAATATGCACCTCCTCTATTCTTCCTGCCAAAGTACATAACCTCACTGCTTCCTCACTGCTTACCTTCCCACCTATTTGAATGTCATCTGTTATCTTGGCTATTGTATATTCATTTTCCTCATCCAAGTCATTACTACATATTGAAAAAAATTGTAGTCCCAAAAATAATACTCATAATACAACACTAGTTACAGGTTGCCATCCTGAAAATATCCCCCTAATCCCATCACTCTGTCTTTTAATATTTAGCCAGGCCTCTATACATGCTTATATACTGCCCCCAACACCAAGAGTTCTTATCTTATGAAGTAGCTTAATGCATGGTATCTTATCAAATGGCTTCTAAAAGTCCAAATATATTACAACCACTGCTTCCTCTTTAATACTGCTTGTTGCCTTCTTAAAAATTCTACAAAATTTGTCAGGGGTGATTTCCCCTTTCACGAAGCCATGCTGACTCTGTGTGATTTCTAAATGTTCGGCCCTTACATCCTTTATAATAAACTTTAATATTTTCCCAATAACAGATTTTAAGGCAACTGGCCTATTTCTTGTGCCCCATTATTTTGGTAGTTTTCAGTCCTCTGGGACTTTCCAGAATCTAAGGATTCTTGGAAGCTTACTTCCAATGCATTCACTGTCTCTGTAGTTACTTTCTTAGCAGTCTAATGCAGGGACTTATCAATCTTTAATCCCATTAATTTACCTAACACTTTTTCTCATGTGACAGTTATTGTGTTTATTTCTTCTCCTTCTTTTGCCCCCTGATTATTTAGTAATTTTCAGATTCTATTAGTGTCATTTACTGTGAAGACTGATACAAAGTATTAATTCATCTCCTCTGCAATTTCCTGGTTCCCCATTATCAATTCCCTAATCTTGTCCTCGAAAGGGCTTATGTTCACTTTGGCTTCTGTCTTCCTAAGCATATATTTAAAGAAGCTCTTGCTGTCTGTCTTGGTAACACTTGCAAGTTACCCATCAGGACTTTTTTACTTGTCTTTTTTTTTTGGTTGTGTTTTGTTGGTTTTTAAAACCTTTCCTGATTATCTGGCTTGCCACTAATCTTTGACACATTTTATATTCTTTTTCTTTCAATTTGATGCTATCCTTAGCTTCCTTGGTTAACCAAAGTTGTCTTATTATTTTCCTAAAATCCTTCTTCCTCCTTGGAATGTGTCTTTGCTGCGAGCCATGGACTATTTTCTTAAATATCCGCCATGGTTATTTGACCATCTTTGCTGTTAAACTCCTTTCCCGGTCCATTCCAGCCCAGGTGGGGGGAGATGGGAAGAACGAAGAGGAAGCAGAAGAAAGAGAAACAAGGGCAAAAACAAAAGACAGAGTGGGAAATAAGAGAATTGATAGGCAGAAATTAAAAGGCAAGAACAAAGCAGGGCAAGAATGAAATAGTGCAAAATAATGAATGGGACTAAGAATGTTAAAAAGACAAGCCTTAAGGCCTTGTTTCTCAATGCACAAAACATTTGCAGTAAAATGAATGAATAAGTTGCACAAATAGATATAAATGGGTATCTTATTTTTGGGATTATGGAGGTGTGGCTAAAGGGTGACCAGGGATGGGAACTGAATATCCAGGCTATTCAGTTTTCAGGAAGACATATGAAAAGGAAAAGGAGGTGGGGTAGCATTGCTGGCTAAAGAGTAATTAAGGCATTGGTCGGTAAGGATATTAGCACCAGTGAAGTGGAATCTGTATGGATGGAGCTTGGAAATGCCAAGGGGCAGAAAAAAGAAGCAAGGTTTGAATATAGACATGGAAACTGTTGTGCTAATGTTGGGGACAACACTAAGCAGGAAATCAGAGATGCAAGCAATAAAGGTACAGCTGTAATTATGGGTGGCTTTAATCTGCATATCCATTGGGCAAATTATATCAGTAACAATACAGGAGGGGAGTGTGTACCAATTGGTTTTCTGGATCAATTAAGTTGAGGAATGAACTAGAAAATGGGCCATATTACATTGGGTGTTGTGTCACTGAGAAGGTAATAATTGGCAATCCACTTGTGCAAAGTCCTTCAGGGAAGAGTACCTATAATATGATAGAATTCTTCATTTAAGATGGAGAGTGATATAGTTGATTCTGAGACAAGGTCCTAAACCGGAAAAAAGGAATCTGTGACGATATGAGGTGCAAGCTGGCTATGGTATATTGGGGAATGTTACTCAAATGTATGATGATGGATAAACAATGACAGATGTTTAAAGAGTACATAGAGGAACTGTAACAATTGATCATTCCTATCTGGCACAAAAATAGAAAGGAGAAAATGGTCCATCCATGGCTAACAAGGGAAATTAGGGATAGTACTATATTCAAGGAAGGGGCATACAAAATGACGCAAAAAAAACGCAGACCTGAGGATTGGGAGCAGTTTAGATTTCAGCAAAAGAGGAGAAAGAGACTTTTTAAGAGGGGGAATGTAGAGTATGAGATTAATCTTC
This sequence comes from Stegostoma tigrinum, assembly GCF_030684315.1. Lineage (NCBI taxonomy): Eukaryota > Metazoa > Chordata > Chondrichthyes > Orectolobiformes > Stegostomatidae > Stegostoma > Stegostoma tigrinum. The sequence continues at coordinate 12,184,021 of NC_081404.1, read as the reverse complement.
CAGGAACATACAAACTGATTGTAGAAGCTTCCATAGGTATGTGAAGGGAAAAAGATTAGTTAAGATAAACGTAGATCTGTGACACAAATAGGGGAAGCTATAATGGGGAACAAAGAGATGACAGACAAATTAAATAGTTCTGAAAAAGCATCACTGCACTCAAGCTGTTAAGTCTGCTTGCCCTCCACAAATGATGCCAGACTTATTGAAGTTCTCCAACAATTTCTGTTTTTCCTTCAGTTTTCCAGCATCCACAATTCTTTGTTTTAATGAAATACGTACATCAGTTCTGCTTTCACAAAGGAGAACACCAATAACATTCCAAAAATTTTGGGAATACAGAGTCTCATGACAGAGAGGATGTGAAGGAAATCAGTATTAGTAGGGAAATGGTGCTGAGGAAATTGATAGGATTAAAGGCCAATGAATTCCAGGGCCTGATAATCTACATCCCAGAATACTGAAATAAGTGACTGTAGAAATAATGGATGTTTTGGTGGTCATCTTTCAAGATTCTGTAGATTCTGGAACAGTTCCTATGATTAAAGAGTAGCACATGTAACCCACTATTTAAAAAAGGGAGTTGGAGAGAAAATGGAATTACAGACTGGTTGGCCCTGACGTCAGTAGTAGGGAAGATGCCGGAGTTCATTATAAAAGATTTAATAGCAGAGCACTTGGAGAACATTGACAGGATCAGACAGTCAGCATGGAATTATGAAAGGGAAATCATGTTTGACAAATCTAATGGAGTTTTTTTAAGGATGCATCTAGTGGAGTTGATAAAGGAGAACCAGTGGATGTATTTTACTTAGAATTTCAGAAGGCTTTCAATGTGGTCCTACATTGGAGATCAGCGTGTATAATTAAAGTACGTGGGATTGGGAGTAGTGTACTGACATGGATAGAGAACTGGATGGCAGTCAGAAAACAAAGAATAGGAATAAACAGGTCCTTTTCCAAGTTGCAAACAGTGACTGGTGGGGTACCACAGGAATCGGTACTAAAACATTAGTTATTCACAATATATATTAGTGATTTAGATGAGAGAATTGAATAGAATATCTCCACGTTTGCAGACAATAGAGAAGTAGGTAGGAAAGTGAACTGTGAGGAGGATACAGAGGTGCTTCAGTGTTTTTCAGAGAAGTGAGTGAGCGTGCACGTGCATTGCAGATTAAGTATAATGTGGATAAATATGAGGTTACAAGGCGTAGAGCTGGATGAATACAACAGGCCAAACAGCATCAGAGGAGCAGGAAAGCAGCATCAGAGGAGCTTTCCTGCTCCTCTGATGCTGCTTGGCCTCCTGTGTTCATCCAGCTCTACCCCTTGTTATCTTGAATTCTCCAGCACCTGCAGTTTCCACTATCTCTAAATATGAAATTATCTGCTTTGGTAGCAAAAACAGGAAGGCAGATTATGTTGTGAATAGTGACAAATTGGGTAAGGGGAAGTGCAACAAGACTTGGGTGTCTTTGTATACCAGCTATTGAAAGTAAACATGTAGGTGCAGCAGGTGGCAAAGAAGACAAACGGAATGTTGGCCTTCATAGTGAGAGGATTCAAGTAAAGGAACATGGATGTCTTGCTATAATTGTACGGGGCCATGGTGAGACCACACCTGGAGTATTGTGTGTGATTTACGTCTTCTTAGGAAGAAGATGGATGCTCTGCCTATTGGGGGGATGCAGCAAAGATTTACCAGACTGATCCCTGGGGTGGGAGGACTGCTGTATGAAGAAAGATTGGATCAGTTATGGCTGTATTCACTGGAGTTTAGAGGGATATAGAATTTCATAGAAACCTATAAAATCCTAATAGCACTAGACAGGATGAATGCAAGAAGGGTGTTCCCAGTGACCAGGGAATCCAGAACCAGGTGTTACAGTTTAAGGAAATGGGGAGGCCATTTAGTACTGAGATGAGGAGAAATTTCTTTATCCAGAGAGCAGTGAAATTGTAGCTATGGTCAGCCATGATCATACTGGATGGCTAAATAAAATCAAAGAGCTGAATGGTCTAATCCTGCTCCTATTTTCCATGTCCTATGTTTTGCAGTTCATTTCTTTTTCAAGTTGCATTATGTCTTTTTGTCTTTCTAGAAATTTAGTTTCAAGCCCTTTTTTTAATGAGCTTGCTCTTTTGCTGCTTTTTTTGTCCCACAGCCTGATTTTGTGCTGTTTGTCTGCAATCTGGCTTCTTAAGCTGCATCATCATTCTTTGTGTGCCACTTCTTTGCTCCAGTTGTTTTATAAACTTTATTGTGCAACCTGTTTAGTTTTTGAAGCCGTTTCCCAGAAGCCCTGCTCTCTTTAACAACTTAATGTTCAACAGCTTATCTCCAATTTAGTTTTGTCTGATTTATTTTAAAGACCCAATTGCAATTTTATTTTCTTCTTAATTGTATCAAATCTCTGCATTGCTCCAATGCTCTCAGGTATTCAGTCTGCCTTTACTTTTCCACCCCGCACTTTCGTTGCTGTGCCCTAACTACCTGTGTCCGTCACAGTTCCGGACCACATTCTCACACGCGTGGCACACTTTGCAAATGGTTGCCTTCACTCCTTTTATAATGGATCGTAAAACATCATAGTAACAGCAAAATACAATCACCAGAAACTGCAATTTTGACAATCACTCTTTCAGAAACATGAACAAAGCTATGATTGTGACTTGTATCTTGAACAGCAAGGACAATCAAGTACAGGAAAGATGTTCCAGATGACTGGGGAATCCAGAACCAGAGGTCACAGTCTAAGGATATGGGGTATGGAGGAGGTCACTTAGGACTGAGATGAGGAGAAATGTCTTCACCCAAGAGAATAGTGAGCCTGTGGAATCCTCTGTCACAGAAAGCAGTGCAATTCGCACCAAAATCAGAGATGTTGGATGATGCCCATTTACAAGTTGGCAGAGAACTGTATTATTACAAACCTAATTCACCAGAAGATTGATGTTAACCAATAATTAAATTGCTGTAAAATGTAAGCGATCACTTTCCACCAACATATATACATCTTTAAAATCTATTTTTGCAAAAAGATCTCTGGCATTTTCAGTGTTGGAGGTCAGTGGTTTGGAAAGGGATCAGCACCGTTATCTCTACAGATGAAATGGACCGTGGATTGAACAGTAACAGGAATTGAATTGTAACATGGAACTTTGAAATAACGATCTCATTTGTATAAAATATTAGCATGCAGATACAGCAAGTCATCAAGGTGGCAGATGTAATTTTGGCCTTTATTACTGGGAGGGGGTGAAATTTAAAAATTGAGCCGTCTTGTTACCAGCGTACAGAGTGTTGGTGAGTCTGTACCTGGAGTGCTGTATACAGTTTTGGTCTCCGTATTTGAGAAAGGGTGTGCAGCATTGAAGCCTGTTCAAAAGAGATTCATGAGGCTGATTCCTAAGATGAAGGGGTTGACTTATTAAGAACATGAAACAGGTCAGGCTGTTACGCATTAGTGTTCAGAAGAATGAGGATTGATCTTATTGAAACATACAAGATTCTGAGGGGGCTTGACAACGTGCATTACCACTGATGTGAACTGGAGTTTCCAAATTGCTTATTCCCACATGACACAGGCAATCTGTTCAAAAAAGACCTCAGTTGCCTGGAGGATGTCCTCGGCCTGTGAAGAGGGCTTTTGGAGTCAGGAGCACTTTGGCCCTGTGCACTGACTGAATAAACAGCCCAGATGTGGAAACATCAAGCTGCCTGCGAGTGATGTTGGGCCGGTGTGAAGCAGAAACGCCCTTACACGTTCATCTCCTCGCCGGTGCCCAGACCACAGCCGCACCAGCCCTCTGCTGTGTCTTACTATCTGCAATGAGCAGGCTCGAACTCTGGCCGGTTAGCAAAGGACAATCGCGCGTTACTGTTAAAACGGACAGTGCCGCTTTCGTGCATTTGGATCGTGTCAGTTCTCTCACAGCCTCCCAGTTCTCAATCCCTGTTATTTTAACTGGCCCGGAACTAGTGCCCCCTAACACCTCCTGTGAATGTTTTGTTGGCCAAGTTCTTTCTTAAACACAGTTACACCTGCCCCAGTGGGCAAACGGAAACCATGGCATGTATTACCAGTCTGCCCGCCTCGTTGTTGTGCAGGTTGATCAGATAGCGCAGATCCCGGCCCCTTTCGCTCGAGTCCACAAACTCGCGGCCGAAGACACGGCCGAAGTCAACGTTGTCGCTGCAGCCGCCCCAGTGCCAGTCGGGCCCGCCCGGTCCGCGCCGCCGGTAGTCGCAGGTACACGACTCGATGGAGCCTTCAGAGCAGGAGCGGGACACAGAGTGTGTTACCGCCGCGCTGGTCAGGGCGAAGATAAAAGCGGTCTCTCTGCAACCTGCAACAAGAAGAAGCGCGGAAAGCATGAGATGGAAGGACAGAGAGCAAGAATCAAACCGACAGATCCAGACACCGGACAGGGGGAGAGAGACGGCGGTAACCACGCATTGGAGAGCCAAGCCTCTCATACTAAGCAGTAGACAGAAGGAGCGGTACAGACTCGAGCGCGGAAGCAGAAAGAGAGAGATCCAAGCGGAATCCCACGGAAATACCCTCACCCTGAAAGAGAGGGGTCGAGAAGAAACGACATAGTGGGAGACAAGGAACAAAAACAGAAGTTGCTGGAAAAGCTCAGCAGGTCTGGCAGCATCTGTGAAGGAGAGAACAGAGTTCACGTTTCGGGTCCGGCGACCCTTCCCCAGAACTGGGAGCCCATATTACAGTGGGAGACAAGGACGTGAAGACGCAGAATGACACTGAGATTTGGAGACAGAGGTGGCAAAACAAGCACAAAAGACACGAGGATATCCGGAGAACATGACATACATGTGCAAAAGAGTGAGAGGAACACACACATACACACACTCTTATACACATTCACTCACTCTCACTCGCATTTGCTCCCATGCATTCACACACACACACATACATTCACTTCCACACGCTCATCCTCACACAACCTCTCATATCCACATTCACACTCCCTCATGCGCATGTTCACATGCTCAGTCTCACACATTCATATGCACTCATATTCGAAACACGCATTCTGACACACAGGCACGTTCACTCACACAAATACACACATGCTCAGTCTCACATTCACACACTCATATTCAAACTCATGCTCGCACACATTCACACACTCTCTCGCAGGCACTCGTTCACACAAATGCATTCACAGTCTCACATATACACATATATTGTCTCACACTCACACACATACATTCACACACACCCTCTCACATGTATTATGACACTCACTCACGCATATTCACTCACCCTCTCACACATATTCACACACACAGTCTCTCAGATGTATTCGCACACACATTCACACCACTGTCTCACCCTCACACGTGCTGTCTCACGTGCACATCCACATGTTCGGTCTCACACATTCTCACACATACGTTCACATGCTCAGTCTCTCATACGCGTTCACATTCTCACACACACACATATATTCTCTCAGTCACTCATTCTCATGCACAGTCACACACTTTCACATTCTCTGTCACACACGTATTAACATTCGTACGTATCCACATACACACACACATTCACGCACTCACTGTCTCTCACATTCACACACACATAAATTTATATACACACATTCACTGTCTCTCGCACACATTAATTCATGCACACATTCACACACTCATTGTCTCACGCGCACTCGCACTCATTCTATCTCACACACACATTCACACACATGCACACATGGACTCATGCTCTCATACATTTACATAACCACATTCACACAAACTTACATTCACATACTCCCCCTCTCACACGTTCACACACACATTCACACAGGCGCACATACTTTCACATAAACACACTCACCTTCACATACTCAACACAGTGTGTAGCCGGAGGAGCACAGCAGGTCAGGCAGCGTCAGAGGAGTAAGAAAGTCAACATTTCTGATCGGGACCCTTCTTCAGAACCCGAAACACCGACTTTCCTGCTCCTCTGATGCCACCTGACCTGCTGTGCTCCTCCGGCTCCACGCAGTGTTGACGCTGACTCCAGCATCTGCAGTTCTTCTTACCTTCGCATTCACATATTCTCCTTCTCTCACACATTCACAGACACGAACACACATTCATTCAAATATATCCACGCACACACACACACACACACACACACACACACATTCTCATACCCTCTCACAGACACATTCACGCACCCACACTGTCTCACACACGTTCACGCACTCACTGTCTCATGCACATTCACACAAACACATTCTTTCACAAACGCTCTCACACACATGCTCTCTGTCACACATTCACATATACACACACACATTCACACACAGTCTCTCTCAAATACATTCACAAACTCACCCTCTCTTGCACACTTAACCATGCATTCACTCCACGATCCTTTCTTTCTCTCACATGCATGGAAACGCTCTTTCACAGTAGGGAGGCAATGGCCAAGTGGTATTCTTGCTAGAATATTAGTCCCCAGAAACTCAGCTAATTTTCTGGGAACCTGGGTTTGTATCCTACCGAGGCAGATAGTGGAATATGATTTTTTTTTTAAATCTGGAATTGAGAATCTACGGACGACCATAAAACTAATGTCGTTTGGTGGAAAAACCCATCTGATTCATTAATGTCCTTCAGAGAAGGGGATCTGCCATTCTCACCTGGTCTGACCTACATGTGTCTCCAGACTTACGATATTGTGGTTGACTTTCAACTGCCCTCTGGGCAATTAGGGGCAGGTGAAGAATGCTGGCCTAGCCAGCGATGCCCACATCCTGGCATGATTGAAAAAAGTTCTCTGCTGCACACACATGCTGTGCCTCTCCAATTCTCACACGCTCTCACACTCAAACTCTCTCGTACAGTCACGTTCTCACACACATACTCACTTAGCAATCATGCTCTCTCAGACACACTATCCCTCACACTTTCTCACATCCACGCTCTATACGCACACACACATACATGCATACAATAAATAAAAACCTCAGTTCTGATGAAGGGTCACCGGACTTGAAACATTAACTCTGTTTTCTCCTCCACGAATGCTGCCAGACTTGCTGAGCTTTTCCAGCAACTTTGTTTTTGTGCATGCATACAATCTCGCTTACTCCTACTTAGGCTCTCACACACACACTGTCACACAGTCTCTCTCACTCACACATACACGCTCTCATACACACATTTACGCGTATATGCATACACTTGCTTACTCTCACGCATTCATACAGTCTCTGTCTCACACATTCTCTCAAACACACACGGACGTGCTCTCACTCTGTATCACACGTACACGCACTCATACACACACACAGATATATGCATAAACTCTTGCTTACTCTCACTCACGCAATGACACAGTTTCTCTCTTACCCATACTCTTTTTCAAACACTCACACGTGCACGCTCTCATACACACAAATTTATGCATGCACTCTCACTCGCACGCAATTTCATTCTATCAAAACACACAATCTCGCACACTCTGTCAAACACACGTTCTCTCACAACAGATACACACTCACTCTCTCACAGACACAAACACGCACGCACAAACGGACGCACTGTTTCTCACACACATGCTCACATAAACTCACGCTGTCTCACAGTCACATAACACGACCCACTGATTCAATCGCTAACTCACATACGCGTTCGTACTTAGACGCTCACTCGCGCATACAGACACGCATGCACCCGTTCACTCACACACGCATTCATTCACACATTCACACACACTCTCCCCATAGAATGCGAAGAATCTATCAGAGCAAGGGAGAGAGATGCGGAGGACACGGCGAGACGCTGAACTGGAGAGGCGAGACAGCGAGAGTCAAGAACCATACAGAGCATGAACCAACAGCAGAAAGCAAAAATAACGTTGGCGAGAAAAATAGATACTTATTAGTCAAAAGGGTTGAAGTTAGGATTTGAGGAAGAGAACGCGAGTCATAGAGAAAGAAAACCAATTCACCCGAGCAATATTTCAAAGAAACAAACTGGGCAACGTCAAGTACTGATAGAATGGAGCGAATGGTCTCGAATGAGCTGCACATAGCATTGAAACTGGCGGAACCGCTCATCCCGAAGCGAGATCAAGGTTAATAGCCCCGCTTCCTAATGTGAACAGTAAGCACGGTTTGGTTATCAGACACTGTAATCGAGCTAACACTGTGCTGCCGAGGGAACGCAAATTCCAACATTCACCCGGCAGGTGAGACACGCTGTCCGGGCAGAGAGGGATGGCTACCGGATCGCAAACCGGATTGATTCAGCCATTCAATATCTAGCCAGCCCCAATAGGTGCTGAGCTAGTAGTTACTCAGTAAAACAACATCAGCACCGGCCTGCTCCGTGTTACTTGTGTGTGTGTGTGGAGGAGGAGATTCTCCTCGTGAAGAATCTCGGCCTGTGGTGTAGAGTTTAATTCCTCATTTCAGACGGTCTGGTGACCTGATGAGCTGCCGCCTGTTGGATGCTGTCACAGTCCAAGATACCTTTGTCTGGGCAGGGTGTTCTGCAGGGGGATAGGCTCACTTGGCTGGGAATAAGGCCGGGACACGGTGTTCCATGGCCTTCCGGTCTGATCCCCCTTGGGTCGGCTGATTTCAAGTCAGAACTGACCAAGACTATACAGGGAATCTCATGAGGCTTTTTGTTTTGTTTTGTCTGCCCATGGGCCCAATCTCATGGGTCAATGGACCTATTTCAGCTTCTGGACCTGGACTGGGCTACGCTTAGCCTCATGAGCTGGGAGACAGACGCATCGGTTTGAAACTGGCCTAGGGGGTAGTGTCACTGCTCCCTGACCTGGCTGAGCCTACCTCGGTTGACGATTTTGCCGAAGATGTTGGAGCTCTGGCTTGTTGGACAGTTCCAGCGTCGGTTGCGGAATTGCCACTTGCACTCCCTGATCGCGGTCTGCACTCCCCCGGTGATGCTGTGCAGAATGCCCGGGTTCTGGCGAATCAGTTTCCGTTGCTTTCGGCTTAGCAGTTGCAGACTCGGGTCCAAAACCAGCTGGACGTATTTAGAGTCGGTGAGTAAGTTGGAGGAGGAAGCAATGTTTACAATGCCCCTGAAACACACAAACAAGCAAACAAAATAGCAAAAAGTGCACTTTGGAGAATGAATGCAACTTCCTAGCCGCGCACATAGACCTACTGCTCAGATGGCATTGATAGACCTGCTCTCACACCTGTCCGGGAATCCCTGCTGCTGTTGCTGGGCTATTTTATTTGTTAAAGACACTTATTCGGGCTTATGTTTGAGGGCAGGGTGACTTGCGACGGGGGGTGGGGGGGGTAATTGTATTGAAACTTACCACCATCTCCCACTGTTAGTTACCGCCAGCGTGTTGGACAGAGAGCTGAACGCCAGAAACCACAGAGTCTTCAGTCCCAGAACTAATGCCATGCTGCTGTTCGGTCAGGAGCGATCATTCACAACAAAACAAGAAGGAGTGTTTTTGTGGGGCAGAGTTTGTCGCCTCCGTTACCCCCGCCCAGCACAGAGACGAATTCAATTGTGGAAGAGTGGCAAGTTTGTGTACAACAGGTCTGACCTTCGCCAATGAGTGGAAGGTCCCCGATCACAGAACTTTCATCACGGGGTTTGCTGCGTTCTTATAAGTTTGTAGGACGAGCTTTTTGGGGGTGGAGGGGGGGGGGGAAGTGGCGGATAAACCTCCCAGTTTCGAGGAACAATAGCGAGAAGGCGATACATTCTTCCCCTATCGCCTGCGCGATCCGACCCAAGAGCTGTCCATCAAAATGTCCATCATCCGCTCGCTGGAAGACAGCCCATTCAGACGGTTTAATGCCCATGGAAGCCACGCCAATCTGATTGTTCAAGTATTTTCCGGGACTGTCAACCAGCCGCCACTGTGTGTCGGAACGTGTTCGCAATTCTCCAGTAAATGGCCTCACTCCTTGCCTCGCAGGGGTCGGCATTTTCTGTCAAGAGAATAGCAATGCTATCTCTCGTTCGCAAAGAAACCGGACCGGGGAACACTCGTTGTCCTCCCTGAACTCGCTTTTTTACAAACTGTGGCTCACACACACTCGCGGCGAGGGGCGCCCAGAGCCCACCATTGAAATGGCTGTTGACGCCTCAGCCGGGGCATGTTCTTTTTTTACCTTCCGGCTGCAAAATGAAGTTTGCTGAAGGTCACTGTCAGTTTGTTGGAGCTGTCACGGACTCAGCCAGGCTGTGTTCAAGCATCTGTGTGTGTGGTGTGTTATACAGTGATAAACAAGCCGAGAAACTGTTCCTCTCTGTCAATCCCATAATATCACAGCAGCAGCTGAAGAGACTAGAATAGACATCGAAATACAATATCCCACTTGATAAACTGGTCAGCATTTTCATTATGCTCTAATCGCCCCATTCAAAGATGGTATGATACACCTCTGAAGTAGGTTGGGTTGAACGCAGATCTCCTGGATCTGGAGGTATATACACTACCACTGTACCACAACAGCACTCTTCCTGCCAGCCTTGGAATTTGATTTTTGATTTGGTGTCTGGAATTTTCTCCAAAGTTATGGGGCAGCGACTTTCATTGCTTGTCCAGTCTCTCCTCAAAGCAAGTGATAACGTTTTAAACAGCCAGTTTTCCGCTTTATTAAATCTCCCCACAACTGGGAAATTACCTGAAGCTGGAACTACCAGCCACACCGTGGAAATGGCCCCGGCTGCGTCCCTGAAATTATTTCGCGCACTCAAGATGGTGTCAATGTCAAAGCGACCGGAGTATCCGTAATTATTTGGTAACCGCGCGAATTATCATTGTTATATAACGCGATATTATCTCTAACGGAGATCACAACGTGTAGAGCTGGATGAGCACAGCAGGCCCAGCAGCATCAGAGGAGCAGGAAAGCTGACGTTTCGGGCCTAGACCCTTCTTCAGAAAAGTTTCCAGACCCGAACCGTCAGCTTTCCTGCTCCTCTGATGCTGCTTGGCCTGCTGTGTTCATCCAGCTCTACACCTTGTTATCTCAGATTCTCCAGCATCTGCAGTTCCTACTATCTCTGAAACAACATTACCTATAACGGCTACTGTTTCAATGCAAACATCTCTTTAACATGCAAAATGTATTCTCCTTGGCCAGGATATTCAGTAAGTCCATTCTAGAAAAGGGAGAAACAGGTTTATGGTTTTGTTTAAACAAATTATATGACCACGATTTGCCAAATGGACATCGTCTCAGATTATCCATACCTGATGATTTACAAGATCGATATGTTGTTGCTGAGGGGTTTTAAAAAACTGCATCGTAGGACAAGTTGGGGGATGTTCCTGATGATGACTGTCCTCGCGATGGCGCTCTAGGGCCGTCAGAGCAACGGATGGGGCACTGGGGTCGTTTCCACCGGGGCCTGAGTTCAATATGACATTGTTTCTTACCCGGGGGAAAATCTCTTCAACGCTTGCCATTACTGAAGCGTCAGAAGTGAAAGTGGGAGACAATTTCAAATGGTTGCAATGTCCACAATCGTTAGAGTTGTGATTATGGCTCCAAAAGCAGATGCTGTCAAAGCAGCAGAAATATATTCAACAACAAGGCACAAACGATTTCCTCAGTCTGTGAAACGCATCTTTCGTCTAGTTAGAATATTCATAATAACATACAAAATCCACGTGTTGTTTAAAGTATCGACCGGCGTCTTGATAAACTAGCGCTAGTTTCGTGTGTTTGGCATCTGGTCCGATTGCATTGTTCACCAGTGAACACAGTGATTCGTTACAGCACTGTGTTGAGGTGTGTTTACTACATTTCCAGAGTGTATGATGTTTCAGAAACATTCACGTGTTTTGAGAATCTGTCACAAGTGTGAAGGTTTATTCTCCCGTACTTTGATCTGTTCAAACCCCAGTCTCTGGGTCTATAACATGATGTGACATAAAATCTCTTTGCAAGTGTTCAAAATAGGTTCCTTGAGCATTAGGAAATGATTTTGCCAAAGTTCTCTGTTTACTTGGAGAAACATAGTATTTAAAACGCGTTCTGCATGAATTTGGCGTTGTTATCTATACTGTGTGTGTGTGTGTGTGTGTGTGTGTGTGTGTACAATAGACAATTCAGATCCTGAACTAGTACCAGAAAAGGTTTGTGTTCTGTCTAACGACCTTTGTAAACACAGCATGTCCACCGCCAAGTGATAGATGAACCAATTGGATTCTAATTAAATTTTTCCCGAATCTTCGGCCATTGTTAAGCGCCCTCGGCGGTGAAATTTCACACTACGCCGAAGGACATCAGATATAATCCATACATGTGACAGTGCTAAAAACCCACGCCACGCATTTAAAATCCCAGTTTAATAATTGGCAAGGAAACCCCTCCCACCCTGTTCGCTATCATTCAGCAGAAAGACCTCGATAATTTCTTTGTCCATGGGGCGCTCCTGAGGTGTAGTCCCTGGAAAAGTCCAGTTCGCTTTCAGCCAGAACACCCACTAATTGGTGTGCGGCGCTCTGTTTATTGATGGTACGCCCATTGTAGGGTGTGGTTCACAGCTATCACCTGATGCTATTTCTTGTATAAAGTGCTGTCGTTTGCACTTACAGTTTATTACTAAACGCAAGGTATGATTTGTACTGCTGGACAGTGAGCTAGGCGCTGAGGAGTGGCCTCAAAGGGATACTTGGTCACGTTCACAATCTGAAAATGAGCTTTATCGCTCTAAGACTGAATTTAAGAGAATGATATCATGTTATAATGTAATGGAAACTGTTGTAGTTTCATACAATATTTTACCTGCCAACACGTTCGTTCTGTTTACAGGTGCTGCTGTCAATTCAAAGGCCGTCACCTCAGTAATCCCTTTAATGTTATGTGAATTGGGTTCTTGTCTTTTCCGCTAGCAGCAAATCGTGGAAACTGCCTTTCCTATAACACGCTTTACGGCAGGGCAATGCTACGCTGTCACCTGATACCTTGCACACTCAATGAGCCTGTCCCCGCTGTGTGGTACGATTCTGGAGTTTCCTGAGTAGGTAATCAACGTGATCTGCTCCGATACAATGGAGAGTTCCCTGTCACCTTAACACAAGTGCGCATCTCCATTGATCTGGAGGGAAATAGTGTTAGGCAGGCGGTTGATGGAGCGTTTTTGACAGTTTCCCTCGCTCTCTGTACGGTTTAGACATGGAATTCACTTTGAATGAATTCGTCGACAAATTTAGAAACGAAGAATAATGATGCCAATAAAGCCAAAATTGGAGAATTATTGCCGTGTTTGGCGGGCGGCTTGTGATACCATGGTGATCGGCTATATGTTGCGTTGTTATTGCAAGGAAGCACCAGTTCTGACATGGTACCTAGTGAGATGTGAGAGGCAGATTTGCAGTTAGTGAACTGTTCCTAAATTGCGCAACGGCGTCGTTTGCGGATTTCTTTTGGGACGTGGGTATCGCTGCCTGGGCCAGCATTAACTGCCCATCCTTCGTTGCCCTTGAGAAAGTGGCGGTGAGCTGCCTTCATGAATATGACTGAGGGGCCCTTTCAGAGGGCAAGTGAGACTCAACCATACTGCTGTGGGTCTGGAGTCACATGTAGGCCAGACCAGGTGAGAACGGCAGATTTCCTTCCCCAAAGGACATCAGTGATCCAGATGAGTTCTCACTTACACCAATCGCTTAGTTTCATGGTCGCCATTGCTAACATAGAAGTCGTTCCGAAGTTGTTAAATCTCAGTTGGGTTCGAGTTTCTCAGGTCTTTGGTCGTGGAAATTGAACCCATGCCTCTGAATCATTAGTCCAGGCTTCTGGCTTACTAGCCCTGTGACATGATTACTGTTACTTTATCCCGAATTAATGGGTGTTGCTAATTCAGTCGCAAGTCCTACCTTTATGGATTATTACTTACAACGTAATCGCTTGGGCCTCTTGTACTACAGGGTAGTGGTAGTGTCTCTACTTCGGAGCCAGAAGACACATGTTCAAGACCCACCTACTCCAGAGGTGTATCCTAGTACGCCTGAACAGGTTAATTAAAAGCATTTAAATCTGAATTAAGACTGCTCCCAGACCTATGGAGCATGCATGTGCTGCTTGTAGCCCAGCGCTGTCCTTTGTCAAGCCACTGAGTAGGCCGCTTGCTCACAGTCTGCTCCAGGATTGTGACCCATTATGCTGTGTTCGGGATTAGATGGCAATTAGAAATTTCAGAGGCGAAAAGGGCCCGGGTTTTTGGGAACGTTTATCATTTTCCTCTGAATTGCTCAAGCTCTTCCTCAGTCTTTCTCTGCCCCCCACCCCAGCCCCGAGCCCCCAACCCTCTCTCCCTTTATCCTCGAGAATCTGAAAGGGCTTGGCGCAATCATGCACATGAACCGATTTGCTGTTCAATCCATTTAGGGAGCCCATTGTCAGATGTCAGCTTCTCAAGATCCGGGTTCAAACTGGCTTCCCAAAAACGCCTCAGACATGAGCGCATCGTGAGCTCTAAAACCTGGTGAACTGAGGATGGGATTTACAGGAAAGAGATTCTCTTCATAAAAAAGGGAAAAGGTAAACCGAGGAAGGAAGAAAACAGGCTTTTAAAATAAAATCATGAGATATCAAAAGGGGGGGGGGGTATCATATTAGACGTCAATTGATGCGTCCATCTCGATATGTGCATTCCATATGAAGACATATTTCACGATGGATGTTAAACCATGTCATTTGGATGTTGAATGGTTACTGGTCTCTCTATATCTCAGTCTTGTGTATCATTCTGGGACTGGATGCTCGAAATGACGGTCCTTCGCCTGCTTTCAAGCGACACTGGAGATGGACAGCCGCCAGATTCCCCCGGGAGGGGGAGGGGGTGATCATTGTCGGAGCTGTGGTTTTATTCCCAATGCCCATTTGAGGAGTCGGGGTCCTCCTTCCTTCAGTCCCAGCCGGTCCGACATGCACACACAAACACACGCGCGCGCGCACACACACACACACACACACACACACAAACACAGACACACATACGCACATATCAGGAGAGAGAGGGACGAAATGAAACCCCCTCCTACCTCCTCCCCTCTCCCAGTCGTTGCGGGAGATGAAAATCCGCGGGTGAACTGAGCGGAACAGGAGAGAAAGCAAGGGAAGGACGGTGTTCCAGTGCCTCTCTCTGAGCTGGACAGACACCAAAATGTGGCCTTTCGCCGCAGCTCAGCTCCGAGTTTTCTTCTGTTTGCTCTACCCCGCCAACATCATCAGCCTGTGGTGGTGAGTCGGTCTCGGGTTCCCGAGGATACATGTCGGACAAGGCGTTGCTCGGTCTAGTGGGGGTGGGGGGAACTTGTAACAGAGGAGGCGGTGGTGCTTTTCGGAGGGCAGGGACAGAAAGCCCGGGGAAGAGAGGAGTGCGCGAGGGGAGAGAGAAGGGAGTAAGTCAGGGACAGGAGGGAGAGTAGGAGACGAGAAACAGGGTAAGCGGAGAGTAGAATGCAGAGAGAAGAGAGGGAGGAGGAAAGATTAGAGGGGGAGCGAAGAAAGAGGGAGAGGTGAGAAAGAGGGAAGACAGTGGGAGGAGAGGGAAAGAAAGGGAAGGGGGGAAAAGAGAAAAATGAAAGAAGATAAGGAAGGAAGAGCGGGACGGAGAGGAGAGGACAGAGAGACAGGAAGAGAGAGGGGGAACGAAAAGGAGGTGGGAGAGAGATAATGGGAGAGAGGTATGTCGGAGTAGGAGCGCAGAGAGCAAAGTGAGAAATAACGTGTTGGTAGAGAGAAGAGCGGGGACAGTAATTAGCAAGACGGTGTTATAGAGTAAGTGTGAAGGAAGGGTGATAGAGGGAGTGACGAAGAGAGAATATGATAGAGGGAATGAGGAGGGGGGCGAAAGGAGTGAGAAGGGAGGTGAAAAAAGGAGTGAGGAAAGAGGGTAATAGGAGAGTGAGAAGAGAGGATAATAGAGAAAGTGAGGAAGCAGGGTGATAGAGAAAGTGAGGAGAGAATAAAATAGACAGATTGAGGAGAGAGGGCGATAGAGGGAGTGAGGAGAGAGTGCAGTAGAGTGGAGCGGGAGCAAGCTGAAGTGTGAGGGAGCAAGAGCTCCATTGTGTTGACAACCTTTGCTTATTCTCAGTTGCAAACAGCACCCGTATCCGGAAAATCCCAGGTAGTTGATCTTGCCCTGACTCAGGGCTCGCTGTCTCGAAGCGAACGAGCACACAAATAGCGGAACCGCTTCATCAATCGAATTCCTAACTGCTAGCCGTTTATCCACGCTCTGTGTGCTTGGCAGATAAGGCTCCCTCGTCTCATTCCCGTACAACTTGCCTGGGAGTTCAATCATTTGCGTTTTCTTGTACACTTCCATCGTGGTTGTGAAAACTCAGTGGGTGTGTGTGTGTCTGAGAACACGAGTGAGTGTGAGAGAGGGAAACTACATCTGAATGTGTGTGAGAGAGTGTGTCTCCGAGTGAGTGTGTGTGTGAGAGAGTCTCCGAGAGTTTGTGTGAGAATGTGTCTCCGAGAGTGTGTATGTCTCCAAAAACGTGTTTGCGTGAGAATGTGTGTGGGCCTCCGACAGCGTGTTTGTGTGAGAATGTGTGTGTCTCTGAGTGTGTGTTTGTGTGTGAATGTGCGTGAGAGTGTTTCTCTGAGTGTGTATTTTTGTGAGACAGTATGCCTGGCTGTTTGTGAGAACGTGTGTGAGACTATAACACCTCTGAAGTGTGTGTTTATGTGAAAATGTGAGTATGTCTGAGTGTTTGTGAACATGTGTGAGAATGTGAGTGTGAGTGTACAAGGGAGTATGTCTGAGTGTTTGTGAGATTATGAGAATTTGAGTGTGTCTGAGAATCTGTGAGAGAAAGATTGTATAGAACAGTGTGTCAATGTGTAAGTTTGGGTGTGTTAGAGTGAGTGTGTGTCAGTGTATGACTGTGAAGGTTTATGGGAATGTATGTATGAATGAGCGTGAGTAAAGTCAGTGTGTTTGTGTGTCTGTGACTAAGAGTCAGCGCATGAGTATGTGTCAGTAAGTGTATGTGTGTGTTTAAGTGGCTATGTGTCAGAGTGTGTGTGTGAATGCCATTGTGTGTGTGCCAGTGAGTTTGTGTGAGTTGCATGAGTGTCAGTGTTTGTCAGTTTGAGAGAGGGAGTATAAATGTAGCTGGTTGTAGGTATGGTTGTTGGTGTATGAATATGTGTGTGTGTAATGTGAGTGTGCCAGTGTGAGTATATGTGCGTGTCAGTGAGTGTGTGCATTTATGCGTGTGTAAGTCGGTTTATGACAGTGTGTGGGAGTGAGTGTTGTGTGCATTCTACTGAGTGAATATGTGCGTATGTTAGTAGGTGTGTGTGAATCTGAAATGTTCATAGGAGTGTGCGTGAGCGAATGTGAGAGAGGTAAGGAATTGTTTTGAATTTGTTTGAGTGCGGGTGGATATGTCGGTTTGTGAGTGTGTGAATGAGTCTGTCACCGTGCCTGAGTATGTGTTTGCATGAGCATTCATCAGCATGTTTATGTCAGTATGTGTGTGTGTGGCGGGGTGGAGGGTTGCTGGCGGGATGTGTTCGGGGGTCCAGTGTGCGAACGTGCGTCCATGTGTGTGTTTTGGGAAATGTGAGTGTGTGTGTTTGTGTGGGTGTGTGTCAATGTGAGTGTGCGTGTGGAGTCAGTGAGAGTGTGTTTGAGTGTCAGTGTGTGTCTGTATAAACTATGTGCCAATGCGTTTGTATCTGCATGGATCTGTTTGTTAATGTGTGTGGGTCAGTGTGTGTGTCTGTATGAATGTGTGTATCAGTGTCTCTATGAATGTATACGTCAGTGTGTCAGTGACTGTGTGAGTGAATGCGTGTGTTAGCGTGTGTTTCTGTGTGAATGAATGTGTTAGTGTCAATGTTTGTGTCACTGAGTGTAACAGCTAATGAATGTGTCAGTGAATATGTGGAAAGTCTCACTTTATTCTGAAGTAACGCTGTGCCGCTGGTTTGACCCCTGCGCTGCAGGACGGTAGGAAGCCCCTTGGTCATGGATCCCAACAGCATCTGCAGGAAAGCCAAGCGGCTGGCAGGCAGGCAGGCTGAACTGTGTCAGACCCAACCGGAGATCGTCAGCGAGGTGGCGAAGGGAGCCCGCCTTGGGATCCGGGAATGCCAGCACCAGTTCCGATTCCGCAAGTGGAACTGCACCACTCACAAGAAATACTTCAGCAAGATCCTGCAGCAAGGTAGAGATTCTCACTCTGGCTTGTCTGTTAGGGTGGGGTGGGTGGGAGGGGGATCCTATTCCAACATTATTCCAACCAAGTACTTTAAGACCAGCTGGAGGATCGAACGCACACCCGTGTTGCAGGAGACCCTGGGAACAGGGTCAGACACACAGAGAGAATCCAAGACAGACGAGAGAGACCAAAATAGACAGGGACAGACAGAGAGACAAGAAATAAGCTTGGCCGATACACAGGCAAGTAGCAGGGCGAGGGAATACCCGGCTAAGCCAGGCATATTGCAGAGAGAGAGGGAGCGAGAGGTGTGAACTGCTTAAACAAGGGTTAGAAAACGCTGGGGTTATGTGTCTCCTCAGAAAACCAGGTTCTGCTTAGTTTGGATGTATATCTCATTACTAGAATTCGGCAAGCCTCCTGCACATGGTCCTACACATGGAACATCGGCCTCCAGCGTACAGCGTGAAGTCCCACTGCGTAAGAAATGTGAGCAACACTCAGGCCAACGCTGGGGAATATTTCTGCCCCCTTCACCGTTCCCACACCGCCCTTTCCCCCTCCACCCCGCAAACCTGGCCCTGCTGAGATGGAACTTCCTGGTTTATTATTCATTCATTTACTTATGCATGATACAAACTTGAGTCACGGCACAACGCAATCGATCCAGGTCTCAATCCACTGTCAGGGATGTGAGTAGTGGTTTTACACACAGAGAGCCCTCAGACAGATTGCAGCGGGGCACAGCTCACTGGCCCCTGGACATTTTGTCCTCAGCTTCCTGGGATATTGCTCATTGCTGCAGTCATTTCAGACTCCAGCATTTCCGCTGCATTTTCAGTGTATTCCCAATGTAATCCTAGTGTATTCCCAATGTATTCCTGATTATTCCAGTTTCATCCTGGCGTGTTCCCGATGTAGTGCTGATATACTCCCGATGTATTCCAAGTGTAATTCTGGTGTGTTCCTGGCCCCCACTAACTGATGCGCTTTCACTAGTTCCCTGGTCGGGATCTTTGCTTCATTCTGGTGTTGTCTGTGTGAACACGTTCACATTATAGACACTTTCAATAAGTAATTCACTTCCTTGCTGTAAACGTATTAACACTTTTGTGTTTTTTTTAAAGAAAATCAGACCTGATTCTTTTTGGTGATAATGGGAACTGCAGATGCTGGAGAATCCAAGATAACAAAATGTGAAGCTGGATGAACACAGCAGGCCCAGCAGCATCTCAGGAGCACAAAAGCTGACGTTTCGGGCCTAGACCCTTCATCAGAGGGTCTAGGCCCGAAACGTCAGCTTTTGTGCTCCTGAGATGCTGCTGGGCCTGCTGTGTTCATCCAGCCTCACATTTTAGTACCCTGATTCTTTCTGGGTCGTATGATTAGGTTCCCAATTACAAGGAGACGGTGAAGAATCAGCAAAGTTTTGAGTTTCGGTTTTGGGATGTGGCCGTCTCTGGCAAGGCCAGAATTTGTTACCCATCCTGAACAGTTCTTGAAACTCAACAGTCTATTTCTGCTTCATTTTGATATAACTGAATGGCTCGCTGTTACATTTCAGAGGGCAGTTCAGAGTCAATCACATTACTATGGGTCTGGTGTCACATGTAGGCCAGACCAGGTAAGGGTGGCAGTTTCCTTCCCTAAAGGACATTAGTGAACCAGATGAAGTTTCCAGAAAACCCAGTTGTTTTATGACTAAAGGTGAAGCTAGCTATTTTCACATTCCTGGTCTCCCACTGTTACATTACATCATTCCCAAAAGTGTCAGTGGGTGCACGGGTTTTAGCCTGGAGTGTGACCAGGGCAGATAGGTAGCGAAATTGGGTAAAGTTTTAATTTTGGGTTCAGACTCCTCGTGGATAGACAACAACCCAACACTCGGAGTCGAAATGAAAGCTCTTTATCCAGAGAGAGAGGGGTGCATGTGGGATTCACTGACATGGCGGGGGGCGGGGTGAAGGGTATTGGGAACAGTGCATTTAAAAGGAGTCAAGATGAGAGAGAAAGGAAGAGGAGGTGATGAGTGAGACAAGAGGCAGCTCGAGCACAGCGTCAACCTGCTGATTTGAATGGTCTTTTCAGCGTGACTGCATATGTTAATGGTAACGTTCATACACCGTTTATAATTCATACATTCTAAATCTGGTTAACACTGTGTGGTAGCTATCATACAGTTGGCACTTGCCATATATTAGCCCTCTTCTTCTCACCAGATATCAGAGAGATTGCCTTCGTTTACGCTGTCACCTCGGCCGGCGTGCTCTACACGGTGAGCCAGGCCTGCAGCATGGGCGAGCTGCTGCAGTGCGGCTGTGAACGCACCTTGAGCCGGGCGCCACTCCACTCGCCCGCTCCTGGCACCGAGACCACGGCCTGGGAGTGGGGCGGCTGCGGAGACGACGTGGAGTTCGGCTACGCCAAGTCCAAGCAGTTCATGGATGCCGAGAGGAAACAGGGACAGAACGACATCAAATCCTTGATTAAGCTGCACAATAACGAGGCTGGGCGCTTGGTAGGTTCAAAGTGTCATCAGAATCTCGTCTACATTGTTTCACACAAATTGCTTTGTGGGTGATTTTCCTCTGCGCATTGTGAAACAAAATCTTTAGTATCTGCAGTACTAGTAACACTCGGGGAAGATGCCCTTGTTCTTGCTTGACTGTAAAGTGCTGACTGCCCAAAGACCAACGTATTCCACTGTTCAATGCACTCCTGGCGCATCCAATTACTGCTGTGTCCGAGTTGATTGAACTCTGCCGGTTGGCGCCATTCAGTGGGAAGATCTCCAATTCTGTGGGAGGCTCACAGACCGGAAACGTTAATTTCGTTTCTCTCTCCGCAGAGGTTACCAGACTTGCCGAGTATTTCCAGCATTTTCTGTTTTGCTTTTGTTTGTTAAAGAGTCGCACTTGCAACAATAGTCTGCTTTTGCAATACTGTCAAAGTTTTGAATTCTTACTTGCGCACCGTTTGTTAGATTTCTTTTAGAAGAAAAGATTCAATTAGTTAAACATTTAAGGATAGTTTCAGATCCAGATTTCGTCGCTGGCAGTCAGTTTGTAGGCTAAGTGCTGTTTCGTGTTGTCATGACAACTCCCTTTGCTAGAAGGGAAGTTGGGAGGTTTCATTTTGAAAAAAATCACTCGTGGGAGGTGGGCCACACTGGCCAGGCCAGCATTTGTTGCCCATCCCTAATTGTCTTCGGTGGTGAGGAGCCACCATCTTGAATTGTTGCAGTCATTCAGACATAGAGATGCTCACACCACTGTTTGGGAGTGAGTTCCAGGATTTTGAGCAACAACAGTGAAGGAACAACACAGTTCCAATTTGTGGTCCTATTTTGCATGTTCGTCTGTAAGGTTGTAAGTCCTGGGCTGGGGTATGTGGCTTAAAGGAGAATTTGCAAGTGGCGATGCTATCATTGGAACTACAATATGTTTTGGTCTTTGTTTTTCACGGGACTTTGGAGCACCTAAAGAGACCGTTCTGTACATTATATCTGTACTGGCTCTCTGCCAGCCCAAACCAAACCAAATTTCCTGTGCCCCCCTTCTCCGATTTTCACCCAAAAGATATGGCAATCTATGCCTCACTAGTCTCCAGAGCAAAGTATTTGAAGCTGTAACTTTGGGTGAAGCTGACATTTATGACCTCAATTCTGCAGTTAACAGCCCCCAACTAATTGGTCACTCCTCAATAAAGTACAATTGTCTTTCGTTCAATCTCGATCAAATCTCCCTCCAAACTTTAAAATAAACTGCTTCCCAACCACTCCTCTGTCTACTAAAGACTTCCTCACCTGATGAAATGGCCTTTGTTTCATCCCAAACCTGGCTTACCTACAATCCTAACACGTTTGCTTTGACGTGAAGCATGCGTTTTCTGACATTGTGGACTAAAAGTCTGTACAAATGCTCAATTACTAGCCAGAAATTGACATTTATATGGAGTTGCATTTATTGGTTGCATAGCAAATATGGTGCACACAGTTCAGATTTTGCAGAAATCAGTCAATATTATCATGAGTATCACAATTGGTAACTTTGATGCTGTGGGCTGATGAAACTGAACAGAAGAGGGAACTAATGGCTTTGGAGTAATTTGCTGCCATGCAATAAACGACAGGTGAGATATTAAGCACTAGGAGAGATTTCCAGGGAGTCAACATGGTTCCATAACCAATTTAGTTGAGAATTCTCTCCCCATGATTGTTAATTACCTGTGTGAAAAAGTATGTACATTGATGAAGCTACTTGACAACTGAAGGGTTGTCACTGTTGGATATTAAGCATATGATCTCCCACACCCTTGACTAGGTCTGTGTGTGGATAACATCGTCATTCCTTGCAGAAGCCATTGTTGTACCCATTCTGGTATAATATTGGGTGATGACCAATTGAAGCAGTTGAAATTAATTCCACAAGTTCGTACCATGTGGGTACCATGGGGGCTGGGGTGCATCATCATCCCCCAAAATAATGTTTTAATTTTAATTTGGAAGTTTAGTTTATAATTTAGACTTATGTTACTGCACTCCTCAGGGGCTGCCAATGTTACCTTTAGCTTAATTTGGACAATTAGCATTTAAAGTAGTGGATCTCCAAGCCAATGGTGCAAGTCTTGTGGCATAGAGGCATGTCCTTACATCCGGACCAGAAACTCCAACTGGCCTTTAAAAGTAACTTTTCCTTTAGAACTCCAATTCAACGTCACAGAGGAGCTATCAGTTCCAGCAGCAGAGGTGCTGTGGTGGAGAGGTAACATCCTCAAAGAACAGTTGCACCAACTTGCATAATGCAATACTGGAATGCAGGTTTTACTAGTGAAAAAGCAGCATTATCATAGTGCACATCAAATGTTCTGGTTAACCTTGACTTCTTTGAAAATATTGACATATTCATGCTATCTCATTTTGCTGCCAAAATATTGAGTGTGTCCATTCTCGTGTTTTTCCATGTCAAAACCAAACCTTAGTTCTCCATAAAATATAAATATAATTCTGTTCAAAGTGTAATATATGTGCAGGAATCAATTTCAACACAGCCTAAAGAGGAAGATTTTTTTAAACCAATGGAACAAGTGTCAGCACACCCTTTAAATGTATACAGACAGAATCATTTTGAACAAGGTGATGAGTAAATAACATGTTACATGACCAATAAAAGATGGACAAGTTGGGTCCATTTACTTTTAACAGACTTAACACCCACACTAATTAGCAGTCAATAGTGAGGTAACGAGGCATCCAATTTGAAGGTGAATATGGACCAATGGCAGCTATGTAGTCTGTGGTGGCAGCATTCAATGCTTAACCACCTGTAAAATGCATAATGTAATTTTAATAGAGAGGTGCTTTGGCAACAAACATAAAGATATAAAAATGTTTATTGGGTGCTGATAATGCATATTATTCATTCTTCCACTATTGCCAAGACATCAACTAAATTGTTGGGCATTCTCTGACTATTTAGTCAGGAGGTCCTTCCACGAGAATCTGAGCATTTGTCCAGCATCAATGCTTTCAGTGTTTAGCAGGACCGGTGACCTTACAAATTTCAAACCTGTGTTTAGCAACTGCTGTGTCCGTTCACCTTTGATAGAGTAGCAACCCTGATTTAAAGTAAACTAAATAACTTTATTAAATGTTCATTTCAGCATTGTTCTAGAAATGTTGTAAAAGTTATTGACCACTATTAATTCAAACCCTACCACACAAAACTGTATTGAAAAACTGCATATTTGTGGTAGAACTCACCAAAGGTTAAAATTTTGAATCAGTCTGTGACATGATGAATTTCAAGGCAAGGCAATCTGCGAGGGAACTGAGCTAAACTTGGCTACAACTAAACTACAAAGCTTTAGCACTTCTTTGATGGTAGACTTTAAGCTATGTTCCAGAGGTGAAAGGACAGTGAACTCAGTAACTGTATTACTTAGTCCCTAGCAGAAACAAGATAACCCCAATCAGCCTGAACTGGATTCCAATCTGAAAGACACAAGTGACAGGGCACAATGTTTACAAACTGTATGAAAAGATAGGATAGGGCAGTCTCACTGTTACGGTACCATAAATAAAAGATGTCAATGAATACACACATTTATTATTCTTTTCAGGTTGTGAACTGATGGTTTATAAATCATTTTTCCTTGATAGTTTTTCAGTTAGTAAACTATTTACGATAGATCTTTATGCTGCTCCTTTAAATTAACTTCAAAGAAATGCAGATAGTTCATTCTCCCCAGCTGATTTCTTGACTGCCTAGGGAATCCTTAGTGAGAGACACAATGGTTATCACAGCTAAACAGGCAAGTGAAGTTGAGGCCACAAACCGATCAACCATGATCTTATTGAAAAGACTTGAGGGGTTAATTGCCTACTTCTGCTTCTAAATCACATAGTTGAAAGCTCACTCTCCAGGCAATAAGCACACACATAAAAACCGGCCCAACGTGCTTACTGTGTATCACTTTCAATCCTCATCATTGCTGCCTTGCACGTAGAAGGACTTTCTTCAACCTTCTTGTCGATCTAATTTTCAACATAAATTGTCACACTACCATTTACAGTATACAATATTCAGACTTCAGGCTCCAGGGTGTCACTTTCATATCGGTACATGGCAGTTCACTGTTATCATTGAGACTTCTTAATTCTAACTTTAGTTTAAGGTTGCCTGGAAACCACTTGCCACTGTCAAACCCCTCCAAGGCTTAAACCAAAGAGGTAAAGGTGAACTGAAACAAAACAAGCTAGAGCTTAGTGCTGGAATATTTGTACTGCATTCATATGTCACCTCTGTTTTTATAGTTCTGTCACCGACTTAAATGAAGCTGCTCAATGCTAACTTTGAATTGTCATCATAATGTGAGCCGTTGAATATACTTAAAGCTGAGTTAGACAGACTTTTGATTTACAAGGGAGCTAAGTTATTGGGGGTAAATCGGTTACAAGCAGGCCAACCATGATCTCATCAAATGACAGCGCAGGCTTCTAATTCTTGTGTTTTTGTGCTTTGATCTGAAGATATCAGCAGTAGTAATTTCTAGGTTAAGGGCTCATTGGTAATCTAATTATTGAACATCAAAGCATTTTGTCATTTTCTGTTTGGTAAGAGATAACAAAAGGTAACATAATTTGTACAGTGGACATTTTTTGTTTATTAGGATGTATTTAAATATCCTGCATCATTACAGTTAAATGAAGAGTTGTGATGTAGCAACTTGTGTGAAATGCTAAGGTTACAGTTTAAAAAAAAACACCTTCTGGAAGTGGCTTAACGCCTGGGTCATGTAATGTCCAATATATAATTAAGATTTTATTTTTGCAAGTAATAAGCAGAGTTCTGGTGCAATACATGGTCACAATCCATGGCTTGAATATCTGTATTATGCTTAATAGTTTAGCTGTTTACCTTTTCAAGTCCTGCTGAAACATTTCAACAAAGTACACTTTCAATGAAGCAAATTCCAATTACAGGTATAGCAAACCTAGATAATCTTATTGCAAAATGCATAGCAGACTTGAATAGAAACAATTGAACGATAGATTGAAGTTGCTGATGGACCTGATATGTAGATTGAGACACAGAAAATTCATTGTCTCAGCTCAGTGCCCATGCCTGTAAAATGAGCCAACATAAAGAATTTATGATTCTCTAGATTACTGAATACGGGTACAGTAATTTCATCTAAATATCCGCAATGCTGGACTTTAAAAAGAGCCGATTGCCTGCACTGTGCTGAAGATATGTGTTTATCTAGAGCAATCTTTTGCTGTCAACTGTAAGTGTGTGGTTGTTACGGTAGTTAACTCATGTGGGGGTCCGAATTCCTATGGGCGCAATGTGTCCTAACATTCTAATTGTGTTAGTGAAGATTTCCTTTGTTCGGTTCCAACGAATCACAAACGTGATTTTGGAGTTTATAACTTGAGAACACTAACACATATTACGCCATGCAAATATTTTGGGACACGCAATTGTGTTCTTTTTAACTACAGAAACACAATCTTTTAGAACACATGCTTTCAAATGCATTCAAAACAAACACGATGTCTTAGAACACATTTTGCAGAACACTAAACACATTATTTTACAACGCATGTTTTAGAACCTGTAGACCTTTTTAGGAAATGTGAACATTATTTTAGAACTAATCAGTCGGGAATACGCATTTCTAAAGAGCAAAAAGTGTTCTTTAAAGAACACGCCATTCCTTCCAGCTTATTTGGCATCCGCAGAAAGGGATCACAGTACGTAACATATGAACGCATTACTTAGGAGTATTATGGTTTAAGACTAGTTTCTACGGAAACTGTTTGAGAACCTGTGTTTTCAGCATACACATTTGCATTTGCAATAAATGCCAAAGGAAATTTTGGATTTAAAATATTCGTGTACAATAGGGTTTCACAGAGAGCAAAGTTCCAATTACTGCGTGTTAATGGCAGCAGAACTGAAGGCCCAGATTTTGCACATTACTTATCCGGACAAAATTCATTATATGTACATTTATTATTCATTATAATAATACATTTATCATTTTACTGTAAATAGCAAGTCAAGAAAATATCTGTTTGCAATGATGCCAACACATTTTCACTCTCTCACTGTATGTCCTGGATGCAACTTTTGAAATTTTAATTTAAATACATATAAACAGATACACAGGATACTTTCTCATTGAACAACAGCATAAAGTGGAAGAATTTCCAGTTTGATTAGAAGTCGGATAGGGTAGCATGGACGTTGCTTTCATATCTCTGCACTCTTCCCTTACAGAGTAGTGTGAAGTGATGAGAAATATTCCCTGACTGATCAGCAATCTGACAGGCCGAATGTAAGTGCTTCTTCTGAGCCCCTGCCTCTTTTTTAAAAAACCATGGGCCCCTCCACATCACCGCCAGAGACAGCAGTGCAGCACTACCACTATCAGGAGGGTGTCATTACAGCGTGACCAGTTCAGATTGACAGTTTCCACAACAAGCCTTGACATTGAGGAGATGACACTGAAAAGAAGGATTGGAAATACAGACTGATAATCTAGCGTAGTTTTAGGGTGTAGCAGAATTAGAGTATGGGTGTCATTGAACGAGGAGAGGCGAGTATAATTCAGTTCCATTGTAAAATTATTCTTATTTTTGTACTTTATTATTAACTCCATTGTCCATATCTACGCTGGCATTGCCAATATCTCACTCACCCACTAATGGTGCCACTGCAGGAAATTCACTGATGGAGATGGGAGGACGGTACAGCAAACATACGAGTAGCCTTCATTGCAAAAAAGGACTGAAGAATTTACATGAAAACGTTGACAAGAAGTGTGCACATCCTCAGTTACAACGACCATGATTACAATAGTAATTTCAACTCAAGGTTACTTCATTGGCTGAAATAAGTATTTAAGATGTGTCAATCCAAATATTTGAGGGAGTTCGAACTTCTGAATATATATGCTTCTGTCTCCAAGAACATGTGCGTGTATTTATCGGCGTCACATGTTGAGGAACCAGTTAGGGCCCTTAAAAGCGGTAGTGTATTATTTGTTGTTTAAATGGAAGTGCATACCTGATCCAAACTTTCTGTCACTCAGTAACAATGTTCTCAACGAGATATTCAAGTCTCCCGTGCTTGCAAAATAAATTCTAAAGTCCCACCAGTTGACTAAGAGCATAGTTTGATGATGCGGAGACCAACTGGCTCAATAGTTGAACTGGAATGTTCTTTTGAATTAACATCAAGGGCTATCCACTGACCCATTAGCAAAGCAGAAGTGTCGTTTACTCCAGGATATTATATTTTTAAATATAAACATAATAAATTGAACACAAACTGTCAGGGTGTTACTTCTTTATTCACCTCTTGCTAGATCACTTTTCTCTTAAGCTAACTTTTTACATAGCTTTACATGATAGAAAAGCTTGGAGGAACCTTGTGTGGAACACAGTTATCGTCATCAACCTGTTGGACCAAATGGCCTGTTTCTCTGCTTTTGACCTCATGTAATTGACCCAACAGGCTCACGGTGATCATGCTTCCCACAAGCCTTCACCCCTCCCTGTGTGTTAACTGTGGCTGAGTCAGTAGCAATGTCTGCAGATCAGGAGGAGAACTCTACCTCATGTCCTGGCCAATATTTGTCTATCAATCAATAAAACAGACGATCTGGTCGTTATGACGTTGCTAGTGTGGGGAGTTTGTTGTGTGCAAAGTTTGCAGCCATGTTTCCCACATCGCTACAGCGACTACACTTCAAAAAGTAAAAGGCTGCAAAACACTTTGAGATGGCCAGATATAATGAAAGCTGCTATGTAAATGCAAATCTTCCTTTAATCGTTAGCGTAACCATCTGCTGCTTTTCCCCTCTCGCGTACATAACTAGCGTTTAAAACATGTTACATTTTAATGGATGTGGTTCTTCGTAGCAAGCGCAAAGTCAATTAATTGCTGCATAAGATCAATTTCTTGTACAGATCAAACTTCTGTCCCCTTCCAGTCAACCAGTTCAGTGCAGTTTATTTTTGTTTGTTATTTCGATTACAGTAATCCAATATTCATGGTATATATTGTTAAAGTCTTGTTTCTCTCTCCGCTGTCGTCTTTAACTTCAGATGGTTAAGAATTACATGCGAACTGAATGTAAATGTCACGGCCTGAGCGGTTCCTGTGCAGTTAAGACTTGCTGGAAGAAAATGCCCCATTTCCGTGAGGTTGGCGACCGCCTCTTGGACCGCTTCAATGGCGCCTTCAAGGTGATGGGCGGCAATGATGGGAAGACACTGATCCCAGTGGGGCACAACATCAAACAGCCAGACAAACAGGACCTGATTTACTCTGCCGAGTCCCCCGACTTCTGCCTGCCGAACAGGCGCACTGGTTCTCCAGGGACGCGGGGCAGGGTGTGCAATAGCACAGCTATGGATGTCAGTGGCTGTGACCTCCTGTGCTGTGGCCGGGGACACCGGGAGGAGACAGTGAGCTTTCAGGAGAACTGCCAGTGTCGCTTCCTTTGGTGTTGTGTGGTGCAGTGCAGACAATGCGCTGTCCGAAAAGAACTCAGCATCTGCATGTAGCCAGAATGCTTCCCGATAAGACAGTATCCCTCGAACTTGCGTTAAATCGAAACTGCAAAGCAAAACATCTGTTATCCAAAGAACAGGGTTTTTGGATAGGCTGAGATGGAAGTTACTACTCATGTCTGCAGGAATTCATTGCTAAACTGCAAAGTCCCTAGGCACGAATACGGAGTGAGGAATAACGTGTGAAAATTAGCACATCTTGCTACTCTGAAAGATTGTAAAATGTATTGAAAAGGAGCAATTTTCTAATTGCTCAGTCCACTCTTCAGATCAACAGTGAGACCATTCAGCGATTTGGTGGAGTACAACCCATTGTGGGAGGGGATACTGGGCCGGAGCTATATGTTGCCTGCAGCATAGAAGCGCTATTAACAATTAGAAGAAATATATCATTTCTGACTGAACACATATAGAGCTATTTTTGTATGTTTGTAAAAAGGTAGAGAGATTTTACCCTGTGGGTCATTAGTAAAACGTTGCCCAGGTGAGTGTGTTAGAAGGTCATGTTAATCGTTGCAGCATTGGGCTCCCTAACGTTGGCCCAGTTCATGCTCAATAGCATTAGACATGAAAATGGGTTATTTAAAAACGTTTGCTAATTTGATCAAGTGGTTTATTTTTCATTTACTGGCTATCTGTGCAGGAAATATAGAAAATTCTGCATAATAAATGGAATGGAAAAGATTTCAGTGTTTCGCTTTGCCCCTGGTTGAGTATGGCTATAGAGTTTCTGTGCCTGTGTGCCTGAGCCCTAAGAGAGTATGAGGGTGAGCAGGTGGATGTGTGATTTTGTGTGCGCACGTATGTATAGGGTGTCTGTCTCCATGTGCGTTTGTGTGTGCATAAATGTGTTTTTATGTATACGTGCATGTATATGAATCTGCGCATGCATATGGTGCGATTGCATGTACAGGATTTTGAACATTAATGTACACATATTTATGCAAGTGTTTATGAACGTGCGCGCGCATATTTATAGTGCACAGTGAAATCTAGTAATTCTACTTCGTTATAACCACGAAAAGAAAAGCTCAAAATGGCGATGAGTCAGTAGCCCGGTGACACCTTACGGTTGAGAAGCAATTGACTCTGGGGCCAGCCTTTAGTCTCTAGAATGAAGTCTGTCTGCTGGGGTACCTTAGGCATACTTGAAATATTAAGGTTAGAGATCGGTTTTCAATGATGATGGATAGCTCATTACGTTGGTATGGTGGTCCTCAGCAGGTATTCCAGACTTAACAAGTACGTACAGCTCTTTAGGATTAAGCAGGAGAACCTTTCAGCGTTCTGACATTTTGTTTTTCTGCTTCACTATCCCGGGTCTCTAATTCCCTTCGCTTTAGCATTTGTAGATGGTTAGAGTGTATGCAGATTTATAAATACGAGTATATTTTCCCCACATTTTTTAGGGAAGATGGGCATCACGAGCTAGGCCACCCCTAGTTGCCCTTCAATTACATTTCTCTGGGTCTGGAGTTATATGCAGGCGAGACCGGTTAAGGATAGTGCATGAGTGAAGCAGACCTGAGTGAAGAATGATAGCTTCATAGTCACCCTTAGTTCCAAGCTCAGTAACGGATGTTAAATTCCTTTAGCTGCCTTGGTGGGAATTGAACCCATGTCGCTGTAGCTTTAGACTAGACCTCTAGGCTACTAATCCAGTGATATTACCATTATGCTCCCATCTTCCCATCAGACTTCACTGTGCGGTGCCATACATGCCCATTTTTCCGAGATAATTTCATCTATGTGAATACCTTTCTCTAGCTGCACCAACCTATTGATCTCAGTTTTTGTGATAACAGGCTAAAAGCCTAGATGGATGTCTTAAACACGACAGTTGAGAGCTATTACTTGTTTTAAGGACAATCCAACAAAAAAAGAGTTGCGAAAATAAAGGCAGTTTAATCATTCATCATGGTTTATTTATTTGAGGAATGCTTAACTTGAAAAAAAATTGCGTCCTGCTTTTATGTGATGGAGAAGGATTAAAGTATGTACTGATACCCTATCCTAAAACCTGTGCAAAAATGGACAGACAATGAGCCCTTTCTACAGTACAATGGTGAAAAGGCTGTTACCAAGTTCTTCTTTCTGATATTTTAATCGTATCTTGAACACACTTAAAATAACATGCTTTCACTGAAATAGTGGAGAAAGTGGCCTGATACAAGTACGTTAAACAGTTGTATCATAACAAAAAAAAACTCAACAGTAACTTTGTTGATAGTTTTTGAGAAGATTTGTAGCTCGGGTTGTGGATGAGGTTGTAGACTTGCTCCCTGAGCCGGTGTGTTTGGTTGCAGATGTTTCATCACCCTGCTCGGTAATATTGTCAGTGTGCCTCCGGTGAAGCGCTGCTGTTCTGGCCCACTTGTTATTTGTATGCCTCGGTTTTCTAGGATGATTGGTATTACTTCCGGTTCTGTTCTCCAGTGATTTGTATATCGGGTCCAGTTCAATGTGTTTGTTGATGGAGTTCCTGTTGGAATGTCAGGCCGTCTGTCTGGCCGTGTTGTGGTCTGTCACAGTGTTAATGGCGGATTGTGCTTTATGGGTATACATTCTTTTTAAAAGCCCCCTACCGTACATTACAGATCTATCAGAGATGACCACGAGACTACTCAGAGCCCTAGGTATCAGGGCAGCCCACAAACCAACAACCACCCTGTACAGCTTCTGACAAATGTGAAGGACCCCATACCTAAACCAACGAAACTAATGTAATATATAAAATGCCATGCAAGGACTGTGAGAAATGTTACATCGGCCAAACTGGAAGAAAACTGACAATAAGGATACACAAACACCATCTAGCCACCAAGAGACAAGACCAATTCTCACTGGTCATGATATACACACGGACAAAGAATGGCGAAAATTCAACTAGGACAACGCATCCATAATAGCACAAGCCAAACAGGGACATGTCAGGGAATTCCTGGAAGGCCTGGCATTCCAACAGGAACTCCATTAACAAACACATTGAACTGGACCCGATATACAAATCACTGAAGAACAGAACCGGAAGCGATACCAACCACCCAGCAAACAGTAGCGTATAAATAACAAGCGGGACGGAACACGGACGCTTCACCGGAGGGGTACTAACAATGTTACCAAGCAAGATGACAAAACGTCTGCAAGGAAACCCACCGGGTCAGCGAGCAAGTCTACAACCTCGGTAACTTTGTTCGACAATGAACAGAATGGATCATCTCTCTTTGTTTATTTTTGTCTGGGCATCTGTTACATGTTACACTTGGTGTGTTATAACTTGAGATGCAAATACAGTTCAGCTTTATCTTTATTCGTGGGATCTGAGTACCGCTGGCTAGGACAGCCGTTATGGCCCTTTTCTAATTGCCCAGAGGGCAGTTAAGTGTCAACCACATTGCTGTGCGTCAAGAGTCACATGTGGGCCAGACCAGGTAACGAAACGCAAATTTCCTTCCCTGAAGGGTATGAGTAAATCAGAATTTTTTTTTAAAAAAAAACAATAGTTACATCATCAACAAAAAACTTTTCAACTGCAGATTTTATTAAATTCTAATGTCATCATCTGCGATGGTGGGATTTGAACCCGTTTACCCTTTACCTCCATCAAAAGCATTGGTCTGGATTTCAGGATGATGTCTCAGTGACATTGCTACGACAACACTACCTTCCCACAGTTGTGATTCCAATGCACCTCTGACAACACGCGGAACTCGGAGCAACGACAGAATATTACATAACTGAAATCCCGACTGAAACGTCAACCTTCTTGCTCCTGTAATGCTGCTTGGCCTGCTGTGTTCATCCAGTTTTACACCTTGTTATCTCAGGTTCTCCAGCATCTGCAGTTCCTACTATCTCTGTAACAACTGGTTTGACGTGGTTTCCACTGGGTGTGGCAGTGTTGGCCTCTTCAACTCTAAGCCTTAGAGCTCTCATCACAGAGAGGTGTACGTGATTAGTTACGTGTATGTGGGAGATGTAAGGGAGGAACTTTGGGGAGGTGGACGGGGGAAGTGACCGGATTGGGGGAGGAGCGGAGAATGATTGGGGGCGGGGTGAGAGTGAATGGGGGCGGGGTGAGAGTGTATGGGGGCAGGGTGAGAGTGAATCGGGGGAGAACGTGAACAGGGGAATGATAATGAGGAAGGGTATGGGGCTGTCTCTGGGGTGTTTATGGGATGGGATAGCGGTTTATTGCGCGTGTCGGTCATGTGTTGGCTTTTGTGTACGGAAACCTGTCGAAGTGCATGGTGTGTGCAAACTGATCCGTGTTCATCTGCACGAACACCTTTCAAGTTAGGAAAGCTGCAAGCTTGTGTTGTTATTTGGCGACGGGTAGGCCCCATGTTCTACACTTCTCCCGAATGTTGCGTGGAAATTGGCGAGATGGATTACAGACGGTATGATCCAATATCGCCCACTTTATACGGTTGTCAGCGAGCGGTGTTTAAGAGCAATGAAGAGTTTAACCGAAGTCAGTACCTTTCGCTTTCAGAATGCGTGGGTTTGTCCTGGAGCATGCACGTTTGGCCTATGGAGTGATGTCTTTCCGATTTTCCCATCGATTTCAGTGAGGCCGGAGCAGCAGGAATTCCGCGCTCCGTCTCCCTGACATATCATTGCAAGGATAAATGTCAGATCTTATCACCACCGACTCCTCAAGATTTCCTCTCTACTCACTACGGTCAAACATTTACCCTCTCAACACCTCTGGCATTTCTTATTTTTCTATTTATTAAACATACATCTTGAAAACATTCCAATGCAACCTTAAAATTTGGTCTATGCTTTCATGTGCTGTAATCTTTAATAAAGCAAACCCAGCGATAACCGTCAAAAGTAATTTTTGATTGGCACTGGGAAACAGCTGGAATTGTGTCATTCTGGATAAGTCTGAGGTGGTGCACACGGACAGGACAAACAAGGCAAGTGAATACATGGAACAAAAACAGAAGTTGCTGGAAAAGCTCAGCAGGCCTAGCAGCACCTGTGAACAATAAAAAAAAAGTTAACGTTTCGGGTTCGGTGACCCTTCCTCAGAACGTTTCAGGTCTGGACCCTTCTTCAGAAATAAAAAAGAATTTTTGTGAAGAAGGGTCTAGGCCTGAACCGTCAGCCTTCCTGCTCCCCTGATGCTGCTTGGTTTGTTGTGTTCATCCAGCTGTACACCCTGTTATCTTGGAAAGACTGGGGCTGTTTTCCTTGAAGCAGAGGGGAATGGGGGGCCATGATTGAGAGGTATAAAATTTATGTGGGTCATAGGGTAGTCGAGAAGAAACTTTTCCTCTCGTTGGAGGGTCAGTGACCAAGGGACATAGATTTAAGGTTTAAGGGCTGAAGGTTGAGAAGCGATGTGGGCACTTTTGTCCCCTAGAGAATGGTGGGAATCTGGACCTCACTGCCTGTGAGAGTGGTACAAGCAGAAACCCTTATCACATTTAACACGTATTTAGATGGGATTTGAATAGTCAAGTGGTTGTTTCGACCGGCGCAGACCCGATAGACCGAAGGGATTTTTTTCTCCCCTGTGCTGTAGGCCTCTACGACTCTTTGCTGCCCAGTGAACAAGATTAGAGACTCGAGTAACAAAAACAAAAAGTGTTGAAGAAAGCCAGCAGGTCTGGCAGCATCTGTATACTGGAAAACAGAGTTAATACTTGGAATCCAGTGACTCACCGTCAGAACTGAAGGTAACTCGGGAAAGATGGAATTTATGCTGATGACAGAGTAGTGCTGGGGAAAAGGAGGTGGTGAAGTACGTATGGAAGGTGTTTAGAGAGAGAAGGAATAGGCAAACAAAGAGATTGCTGGTGATAAGTGAGAGAACAATGCTGTGATGGGTGCTAATCCTGTATCGTTGAAAATGGGTTGGCTGTGCTGGGTGCACTCCCCGAAGGACGGGACCCTGGGGTGTGTGGGGGTGGTGGTGGGGCAGGGAATAAATAAGGGAGAGGGTGTTCACGTTCTGAAGTTGTTCAACTTAGTGTTGAGCCCTGAAGGCTGTAAGGTGCCTGGATGGAAGAGGAGATGTTCCTCCAGCTTGAATTGATCCTCATTGCTCAGTTGAACACGGCAGCAAGTCTGAAACAGAAATGTTGGCAAAGGAACACGGTGGTGTGTTGAAGTGTCAGACAGCTGGTCGCTTGGGCTCTAATTGTGTTTGTGTGTGTCTGCTTGTGTATTTATGCATTTGTGTATACATTTAACTGTCTGTCCGTGTATTTGTCTGTGCATGTGTATGTGTGCAATTGTGTGCCCCCGCGTTTACATCTGTGTTTGCGTTTGTGTGTGCATGTGTGTAAGTGTGTGTGTATTTATGCACCTGTGTATGTATTGATGTGTGTGTGTGTGTGTGTGTGTGTGTGCGCGCGCGTGTGTGTGTTTATGGGCCTGTGTGTGTGTTTACATGCCTGTGTGTATGTGTGTTTATGTGCCTGTGTGTATGTGTATTCATGTGCCTGTGTGTGTGTTTATGTGCCTGTGTGTGTTTATGTGCCTGTGTATGTGTATTTACATGCCTGTGTGTGTATGTATGTGCCTGTTTGCATGCATGTATGTGCCTGTGTTTGTATTTAGGTGCCCATGTGTGTGTTTATGTGCCTGTGTGTTTATTTATGTGCCTGTGTTTGTATTTATGCACCTGTGTGTGTGTATTTATGTGCTTGTGAGTGTGTTTATGTGCCTGTGTGTGAGTTTATGCACCTGTGTGTATTTATGTGTCTGTGTGTGTGTTTACATGCCTGTGTGTGTATATTTGTGTGTCTCTGTGTGTATTTATGTGTCTGTATCTATGTGCCTATGTGTGTGTTTATGTGCCTGTGTGTGTATTTACACACCTGTGTGTGTATTTATGTGGCTGTGTGTGTGTGTATGTTTATGTGCCTGTGTGTATTTTTATGTGCCTGTGTGTCTATTTATGTGCCTGTGTATGTGTGTTTATGTGCCTGCATGCGTATATGTGTGCCTGCATGTGTATTTATGTGCCTGTGTGTGTATTTATGTGCCTATGTGTATATTCATGTGCCTGTGTGTATTTATGTGTCTGCGTGTATATGTGTGCCTGTATTTTTTTATTTGTGCGCCTGTGTGTGTATTTATGCACTTGTGTGTATATTTATGTGCCTGTGTGTGTATTTATGTGCCTATGTGTGTGTATATATGTGCCTGTGTGTGTGTGTTTGTGTACCTGTGTATGTATTTATGTACCTGTGTCTGTGTATTTATGTACCTATGTATATATTTATGTGCCTGTGTGTTTGTTCATGTGTGGATGTGTATTTATGTGCCTGTGTGTGTGTGTGTTTATGTACCTGTGTATATATTTATGTGCTTGTGTGCACGCTCATGTGTGTATGTGTATTTATGTGCCTGTGTATGTATTTATGTGCCTGTGTGTGTGTTTATGAGTGTGTGTGTGTGTGTGTGTGTGTGTGTGTGTGTGTGTGTGTGCGTGTGTGCCTGTGCCTGTGTTTATGTAGGCCCGTATGTGTATTTATGTGCCTCTGTGTATGTGTATTTATGTGCCTGCATGTGTATATGTGTGCTTGTATATGTATTTGTGTAACTGTGTGTGTATTTATGCACTTGTGTGTGTATTTATGGGCCTCTATGTGTATTTATCTGCCTGTGTATCTGTTTGTCTGCCTGTGTGTATGTGTCTGTGTGTGTGTGTGTGTGTGTATATGAGCCTGTGTGTGTATTTATGGGCCTCTATGTGTATTTATCTGCCTGTGTATCTGTTTGTGTGCCTGTGTGTGTGTGTATATATGTGTCTGTGTGTGTGTTTATGTGCCTGTG
The DNA here is from genome assembly GCF_030684315.1 of Stegostoma tigrinum. Lineage (NCBI taxonomy): Eukaryota > Metazoa > Chordata > Chondrichthyes > Orectolobiformes > Stegostomatidae > Stegostoma > Stegostoma tigrinum. The sequence goes on along the minus strand of NC_081404.1, from coordinate 12,146,953 downwards.
CATGTGTTTATGTGCCTTTGTGTATTTATGTGCCTGTGTGTATATATTTATGTGCCTGTGCGTGTGTTTATGTGCCTGTGCATATGTTTATGTAGGCCTGTGTGTGTATTTATGTGCCTCTGTGTATGTGTGTTTATGTGCCTCTGTGTGTGTGTGTGCATGTGTTTATGTGCCTGTGCATGTGTTTATGTGCCTTTGTGTATTTATGTTCCTGTGTGTATATATTTATGTGCCTGTGTGTGTTTATGTGCCTGTGCATGTGTTTATGTAGGCCTGCATGTGTATTTATGTGCCTCTGTGTGTGTATGTTTATGTGCCTGTGTGTGTGTTTATGTGCCTCAGTGTATATATTTATGTGCCTCTGTGTGTGTGTGTGTGTGTGCGCGCGTGCGCACGCTTGTGTGTGTTTATGTGCCTGTGTTTGTATATTTATGTGCCCGCGCCTGTGTGTGTGTGCGCGCCTGTGTGTGTTTATGTGCCTGTGTGTGTATATTTATGTGTCTGTGTCTGTGTGTGTGCCTGTGTGTGTTTATGTGCCTGTGTGTGTATATTTATGTGCCTGTGTGTGTGTGTGTGTGTGTGTGTGTGTGCCTGTGTGTTTTTATGTGCCTGTGTGTGTGTGCCTGTGTGTGTATGTTTATGTGCCTGTGTGTGTGTGTGTGTGTGTTTATGTGCCTGTGTATATATGTGTGTGTGTGTATTCATGTGCCCCTGAGTGTGTGTAGTTATTTGCCTGTGTGTGTTTATGTGTGCACGTGTGCTTTATGCACTGGCCTGTTCCTGCACACAGACTGGGATCAATGGGCTTGACAACTCAGTCACTCCTTTGGTCGTGAACCAGATCGGGACAACTGGCCACATGACACTTTGAAACTCTTTGATCCTTTTGACCCCTTACCATTGCGATGCTTTAAGAGTAGAAAGTGCAAATTGAGGACCCTTACGCCAGAAAATGACTCATGGTACACAGCTATAGATTCCAGAAGAACTGGCATATCGTTTGTATCTTCAGCTGTCAGGAGATTTCATGTGATTTTTCGGAAAAGCATCCCGCACACAGCACAACATTAAAGAAGCTGCTCAAATGTTCACGAAACAAGACAGAGCTGGCAGCTTATTGGCTCGGTCCAGCAGCCAGTAAGGGCACACTAAGCATCAAAACGACACTTCAAATGTGCACAGACAGTGTTCATGCCACACGCAAAGTAACGTCACTGTCTACTGCTGATTCCGTTCACCGCACATCAAAGAGGGCTCCATTCCTTCTGTTCGTTGTTATCACTGCACTGAGCAATATTTGAGTCTTTAGCGCGCCTGCCTGCATATCTTGATCGCTACAATTTAAAAATTGCACGTTTTTGGACGCGGCTGCTAATGTGGTCAATGATGAAACCTCCAGCCACCCACCAATTCCCGCGGCTTTTTACCTTTGAGTCTACCTTTCCTGGGAATGGTGAAGGCTGTGTTTGGGATCTCGGGATCCAGTGTGTGACAGGAGTAGGGAATGGCGAAGCTCCAATGTGCTCAGGCCAAGTCCAACTTTCGGAGGAAACTCTTACCCCTGGAGTCAAACCGCGCTATTCAGTGAATGATGGTAGCCCAGGTGCTGAAGAAGGTCACGGCTATATTCCTGAGAGCGAGCAGAGAGATAGGGAGAGATGAAGCCTCCAGCAGTCTGGTCCTATTTCACATCCAGCTGGGACAGACTGTGGTGTAGACCAACTGCAGTCTAAGTGCATTAACTAAGATCATTTTTTTCACCTGGACAGATAGCTTTACCATATCTGGCGCGACTTCTTCGGGGTTCGATCTGAAATGAGGCAGGAAGGGGTTGGGGCGTGACGGTGAGAAAATCTGAGCGGGCGAACTCCAATACTCCTCAAAACGGACGGTCACTGGCTGGGCGAGCGGGACTGACCAGGCTGAACTAACCCTGTCAGTGCGCACAGCCGCCCAGCATATAGCTAGAGACGGTAGCGGCCTCTGCAACTGACAGTGGAGATATCCAGACAGAAGCAAAGCACCTGGTACATTTTGATTTTTTTCTGCCATTTCGGAACTCGCCGGCGAGCCCCGGAGGCTCTTCTGCCGTTTTCCCAGTACTGCAAACCGTCTCCCCTCCGTTCCCCGTCTAATATACACCTTCCCTTTCTTCGAGGCGGCTGATCTTGGCGAATTTCCCAATTGTTACCCCACGCCCCCGTCACCACACCCCACACACCCAACCAGCACCCCACCCCTCCCCGCCTCCAGCCTCTCTGCGTCCCCATTGTATGTACATATATATGCATAAAAGGCTTGTATCTGCGTTGTCACGTTTCTGGGAAAGCTCTCGAAGGGTTTCTCCTGCAATGAATCGCTTTGATTTGCAGAGGCTGTCAACAGTAGCCACAGGTGTCCTGTATTTTTTGTGCGCGTTTTGAAATAACGCAGCCCCTGAAATAGGGTCAATAATGGGATGTGCATAAAGAAAGAAAAATGGGAAGGCGATGGGATCACGTTGAAGCACTGAATCCGATTATGCATCTGAAATATTTAGATACACAATGCTGCGTTTAATTGATGTCAATAGCATCCATTAATATTTATTAGTTATGATTAAAAACCAATGGACGGCGCGAATGTCCAATTGCTAAAACCTTCAGGATATATTTTGATAAACTGCTCGAACTTTGGATGGGGCTAAAGGAGGATCAACGGCCCATTAACGATGCCCGATCTCGGGTCGTGCCCGATTTCCCCCAAGAGTCCTCAATACGTTTCCTTTATTGTCCGCCCCAGCGGCTCTCATTGAACTAAAGGCTGCCACAGCCGCTCGTGTATAGGACAGACAGAGAGAGATCACAGTCTCGATGATTCAGAGAGAGGGGTGCGATTAAAAGTTGGGGTGCGGGAGGAGAACAGGCCTGCGCCTCTCTCTCTCTCTCTCTCCCTCTCTCTCCGCGTACTGCAAAAAATAACTTTCCAACGTCACACTGGCTCCCTCCTTTCGCAGATGCACTTCAAATGAAGTTCAATTTTCAAAGATTCCATTTGAGTATTTATGATGATCAAAGTGTTTGATTTCAAACAGAGAACGTGTTTGATCCAGGAAGAGAGAGAGAATCAAAAGGTTGTGTCGGGGGCGGGGGAGGTGGTGCGGCAGGGAGGAGAGGGAGATAGAGGAGAGAGAGAGGGACCGAGAGTAGACAGGGTGTGTTTTGGGGGCCGGTGAGAAACAGGGGGTAAGACGTGAGAGTGAGGGCCAGTGTGAAACGCAGAACCAGAGAGAGCGAGAGAGCACTCAGCGGTGTCCCCGGCGCAGCTACTTGAGACTGACATCTATCTCGGTTCAATCTGCCTTTGAACTGAGGTGGGGATTCCCCACCACCACCTCCCACCGCCCCCACCCCCCCCCCACCCCACACCCCCACCCCTCCCTCTGTCTCTGAGTGAGATTTTTGTTTTAAATCCTGACGGACCCGGCGGCAGTAAACCACAGCCTAACGGGGGCGTTCAAACATGACCCCGTGAGCACGGCATTGCACCGTTGTCAGCCCGGATCTGAGAGCTCGGTCCCGGGGGAAGGAGGGAAGACAGGAGGGCAGGGGACCGGGGAAGGAGGGGGGTGGCGCGGGTAGAGGTTAGTACCCGCTCATCGACCCGAACTGTTCGGCGCCGGTTCAATTCCCCAGCATGGCTGCTCCAAGAATCTCCAGACCTGTCCCTCTCCTCCTCGCCATCTCGCTCACTCTCTCCGGGTAAGGGAGCAATAACGCGGTTTCATTCTTCCAGGTCGCCACCTTTACATGGGCACCCTGAGCTCTGCCAGGGAGATGTCAAGTGCCTCTCCTTTGGGGACAGGCTGCTCATTCTATTCGAGCGTTCATTTCTCGTTGTTGTTGTTTGCCTCAGAGTGGCTGGGAACGAGATTCTGGGCTTGAAGATCCCCCTGGAACCCATCCTGACGGCCAACGCGGTGTGCCTGACCTTGCCGGGTCTCAGCAAGCGCCAGCTGGGCCTATGTGTCCGCAGCCCCGATGTGACTGCCGCCGCTGTGCAGGGAATCCAAGTTGCTATTCACGAATGTCAGCATCAACTCTGGGACCAGAGGTGGAACTGTTCGACTCTGGAGAACGGGGGCAAGGTCCTACAGGACACGGTCATCCTGAGCAGAGGTAGGCACTAGCAGAATGGAGAGAGAGAGAGAGTTGGCACTCGGTAATGAGCCCAGTGGTAGGCAGTGAGGACAGGCTGCAGAGCTGGTGGAGAGGAGGAAAGTTCAGACCTCTTGAGAGGACAGCCAGAATTCTCCTCAGAACCTAGGGATACGGAATAGGCCACTTAAGACTGAGATGAGGACAAATGCCTTCACCGAGGGGGTGGGGAGACTGTGGAATTCTCTGTTAGAGAAAACTGTCGAGGACAAAACATTGACTGTTTCAAGAGGGACTTAGATATAGTTTTGGGTTAAATGGATCACACTCACACCCCACCACCCACTCACCACACACACACACACACCCCCACCACACACACACCCCACCACCTACCCACACGCACCCACACACATACACACACTCTCTCTCTCACACACACACACACACACTCTCTCTCTCACACCCTCTCTCTCTCTCTCACACACACACACACACACACACACACACACACACACACTTTGCACTCTTCGGGTATTCGTTCAGCGTGACAGCGCTTCCCCCCCTCCCCAACCCGCTCGCCGCCCGGTGCCGGGTTGGGGGATTGGTGGCTGGTGGGGTTGGGCTTAGTGGGCAGGGGGGAAGGAGGAAGCTGCTTGCCTCACCACTGGCCTCACACAGCGAGCGTGGAGCCTAGCAGCAGCGGCTGCATTGTCCGGATTGTCTTCTCACCGCTGAATTACGACACCTTCTGCTATACGAACGCAGCATCCCGACAGCAAAATGCAATCTTTTTTAAAGCTGCCAGAATGCGAGTAGGTTTTGTCCGTTCCCATGAATTCCGAGTCCTTTGCTCAGAAGCGACAGTGACCGCGATCTCCCCCCAGTGCCAGCGAGGAGCACTCCTCACTTTACTGCAAACTGGGAGCGCGAGAGTTTCAACACTCCAACTCCGGGCACTCAGAATTCCTCATCAACCTGTTCAGAGATGTTACTACACATCTCTGGTAGAACTATGAACCCGGGCCTCCTTGGTTCATAGGGAGGGACACTACCACTGTGCCACAAAGTTACCAGGTAGGAGATTGCAGTCAATTAGTGGATTCTTCACATTTGACGGATCTGGCCTGTATGAGCTTCCCTGATTTCTAGTCCCAGTAAATGCTGGGTTGCAAAACGGCCCTGACCGATTGGTGGGTGTTTGGGTCCAAATAGAGAGAGAAACTGATGGGAAGGACGGTATGGGGGGCAGACATTTGACAGTGCATCGTACGTTTGGCGTTAAATGTGTTACAAGGAGCGCTGAGCGCGAAATGCAGGCAATGTGGTTCCATCAGCGATTTATTCAGGGAAGATGCGGCCAGACCCTGGTTTGGGGCAAATTGTCTCCTTCATTCTCGTGCTGGCGGACACTCCATGGGCTGTCAAGTGCTTTGACGTGCTGTAGAGTCAAAGAAAACGCCAGCCTTTTCCATCCCCAGGCAGCGATGTCACTGCACTTTGATCTGTAAAGAAGAGTCTGCAATCTCCTGACTCGTGGTTCTATGCTTCCGCAACCCCCCCCCCAAAAAAAATTATACACTAAGCCCGCCCCGTTCCTGTACGAAGAAAGGTTCTTGCAGAATCGAAGAAATGCAAATAAAACCAGATGTTCCAGCTGAATGGCAGATATGCACAAAACCTCTGGTTGGTTTGTGTTGACTGTGGTTGAATCGTTCCTGCACGACATGATCCCAACCCGCCTCGCACCAAACAAACATCTGCAATGAACCCAAGCCAAGCGGCTATCCGTTATTCACCGTACCATCCCCATCATGTACGCGGGTTAATGGTCCGACTGACGGGAGGCAGTTTGAGGGATATTTGCTCACTCCACTTCTTCAGTGGTTCTCTTTGCATGGTCAGATTGAGTGACTGGGCCAAGCGGTGGGCAGATAAAGTTCAATGTATGGGAAGTGTACAGAGAATGGATCAGAAGCTTTAATTTAGAAAAAATATTGAATGGGATGTAGTCTGATGTGAAAATGTATTTGCCTTTCACTAAATGCCTTGTTAGACCACAACAGATGCCACTGAAGCGTTTTAAATGCAGGCTCGGGGAGGTTCACTGGAATGGGCATGTTGTCTTACCAGAAAAGATTGCCCAGGCTGGGTTTGTTCCCACTGGAGTTTAGGAGCGGGTGATAAGATCCTGAATTGTCTTGACGAGGTGGATGTGGAAATAATGTTTCTAATTGCAGGTGAGTCCATAGCTAGGAGCTGCCCTTTCAGGGGATTTTTTTCCCCCTGAGAGTTGTGCAACTTTGGAAATCTCTGCCTCAGAAACCAGTGGAGGCAAGGTTGGCGAATAGTTTTAAGGTGGTGGAAGATAGATTCTTGTTAATTGGGTAATCAAAGGTTATCAAAGCGAGAGAGTCATACAGCACCGAAACAGACTCTTTGGTCTATGCTGACCATAATCTCAAACTAAACTAGTCCCACCTGCCTGCTCTTGGCCCATATCCCTCCAAACCTTTCCTATTCATGTACTTATCTAAATGCCTTGTAAATGCTGTAACTGTACCCACAACCATCACTTTCTCTAGAACTTCATTCCACACACGAACCACAATCTGTGAAAAAAATTGCCCCCATGTCTTTTTAAAATCTTTCTCCTCTCACCTTAAAACCATACCCCCTTGCCTTGGAATTCCCCATCCCAGGGAACAGGCAACTGCCATTCACCTTAACTATACCCCTCACAATTTTATAAACCTCTATAAGGTCACCCTTCAACATCTACACTTCAGTGAAAGAAGTGCCACCCTATCCAGCCTGCCCTTATAACTCAAACCCTCCATTCCTGGCAACATGCTTGTAAATCTGTTCTGAACCCTCTCCATTTTAATAATATATAACAGGGTGAACGGAACTAGAGTCAGTATTCCGGAAGAGGCTTCATCAATGTTTTTTACAACCTCAAAATAACATCCCAACTTCCATACTCAAAGGTCTGAGCAATTAATGCAAGTGTGTTAAACACCTTCTTAACCACCCTATCTAATATATGATGCAAACTTCAAATGATTATGCGCCTGAACCCCTGGGTCTCTGTGTTCTACAGCACTACCAGAGGCCCTACTTTTAATTGTATAAGCCCTGCCCTTGTTTTTTTACCCAAAAAGAAATGCCTCATATTTATCCAAATTAAACTCCATCTGCTGTCTTCAGTTCTCTGACCCAACTGATTATTTGCCAACATTTGGCCCATATCCCTCTAAATCCTATTTGTTTATTTGTTTCTATTTGTTTCAAGTGTATTGCACACATTTGAGAATGTACAATTCGCTTACAAGCTAAACATAACACCAGCCTTCCTGATCCTCTGATGCTGCTTGGCCTGCTGTGTTCATCCAGCTCTAAACCTTGTTATCTTATATTAGGCAACACCTGCCTTTTATAAAAGCAAATGTCAAAACCAAAATATCCAAGGCAGTCACTCAGTCCCTGATAATAGAAACGCTGTCCTCTACCAACTTTGGGTATTCTGCATCAGCTCATGTACATTTTTTAAAAAGTATTGAAAAGGCTAGATGGAAATTTGGAATTAGCTATGGTCCTATTGAATGGTGAAACAGACTTGACAGGCGAATTGCCTATTTCTGCTCCTAATTCATATGTTTACAGCCACATTGCTGTGGGTCTGGAGTCACCTGTAGGCCAGACCAGGTAGGGATGACAGATTTCTTGCCCGAAAGGACATAAGAGTCAGTGAGATCTACAGCAGAGAAAAAGGCTCTTCAGCCCACCATGTCCATGCTGGTCAAAACCAACCATCTAACTCCTGACAATATTAAATCAGATATGATTTTACAACTATGGATGATGTTTGTTATGGTCGCCATCACTGATACTAATTTTATATTCTGCCAGTTACCAACTAGTCCAGTTACAATGCCCTACTCACCACCCCACCCATCCCTAGACAGTTAGTTCTCTCCCAACTAATGAGATGCCAGAATTCGAGATGACTACAGAGTTTAAGGAGTCCATGAACATGAATCACTGAAATAAATTAGGAAGGTACAACAAAACAATTAGAATGAAGAATATCTCAAGGAAACTTGAATACAACAGAGGGGAAGTGATGCTATCGTCAGATGTTGCATCTGGAGTTCTGCATTCAGTTAAAGCGTCTTTATCTTACAAAAGACGTTTGAGCCTTGGAATGGGTACAGATTCATCAGGTTATACGTTAAAGAAATTGTACAGAATTTTAAAGGATACGCTTGGTTGGTATTTCCTTCAGCTTGGAGGCTAAGTAGTGAGCCCATTGAGGATTATTAAAGGAATTTATAGAGCTTCTAGAAAGAAACACTTTCCTCACTTGGGATACGGGTTGCAGGGTGAAGTATTCAGAAGTGAAGCAGAGCCTTAAAATTTAAGTGAGGCCATTTGGGGGCAATGTCAGGAAGCACATCTTCACACAATCGGAGTGGGAATCTCAAACTCTCCCCTCTCGCCCCTGAGGTCTCAACCCAAATGGCTGTGGATATAGGAGGTGAATCAAAACTTTCAAAAATGAGGTGATAGATTTTTGTTAGGTAGGGGACACTCTTCCCCAACGCCAAGGAAGCTCTAGGTCAAGTCCAACTCCAGGGTTTGATAGCCAGGGAAGTTGTATTCATAACAGAGCCAAACAGGTTAAGATTCAACCTGCAAATCCTCTTAACACAATGGCAGGCAGTAAGAGCATAAGAGATTCAGGGTCAGCCATGTAATGGAAAGAAATTGGATGCTCTACCATTACTGCCCATCGATCCAGATGACAACATGCAAGTGAAATACAACATGTACGTGGAACGTGCATGAATGTGAAATACATTTATGTGAAATACAACACATGTGAAGTACATACCTGCAGAATGTGCATGAATGTGAAACGTATTCATATGAAACACAACATGCATGTGAAATACAACATGTATGTGGAATGTGCATGAATGTGAAACACATTTAAGTGAAATGCAATATGCGATTGAAATACAGTCATGTGAAATGCAACAGGTAAGTGAATGTGTGCTTTGTCACAGCAAGCCCGAGTGGTCGATAACACACCATATCAGGGATGCAGTTGAATGGCAGAACAGGCTGGCGAGGCTGAATGGCCTCCGTCTGTCCCCATGTAAATTCATTGGGAAGCGCGTGAATGTGTGGAAAGAGGTGGACAGCATTCTGAAGTGGTGGCTGTGTTAAGTTTCCCAGACAGGTCTCTCCCACTGAGCAATGTTACAACAACCTTCGGGTTCAGTGAACAGCTTCGCTAGGAGGTGTCTCTCAATTAACTTTGTAAAACCTTGGACTCTGCACCTTGGTGACCCACATGTTCTTGTGCCCAAGCAGGTTTTCGGGAAAGCGCCTTCATGTTTTCGCTGCTGGCCGCGGGGGTGACTCATTCGGTGGCGACAGCCTGTAGCTTGGGGAAGCTCCGGGGCTGCGGTTGCGATCTGAAGCGGCGGGGAGACGACCAGAACCTGCGCTTCAAGCTCCACCAGCTCCGGGTGCAGGCGCTGACTCAGGGCATCCCAGTTTCCATCCCTGAGCCCGAACAGCGTTACACCGGCCTCCAGGACTCCTGGGAGCGGGGAGACTGTAACCACGACATCGAATTCGGGGAGAAGTTCTCCAGGGATTTTCTGGACTCCCGGGAAACCTCGAGAGACATCCACGGGAGAATGAGGTTGCACAACAACAAGCTAGGAAGACAGGTAAACACATCTGTGTGTATGGACCATTCATTCTCAGTCCGGTGCCTGTCATTTTATCCAGACCCTGACCTGTGTTTGTGAAATTGATCCTTAGTTTACTCTGAAATTAAAGGAAGGTCAGTTTAAAATATTCCAATTCTATCTTGCTAATATGATTTGAGAATTTTAGAGTATTTCAGTTCTGCAGCAACCAATATCCCACTAGTTGGAACAAAAAAAGCTGCTCCTGCTAATCTGAGTGCTGAACAGCGCCAAACAGCATGTTAGCGGCGCTAAAGAGTGTACGAGCAGCGCTCAAGCGTCGACCAACGGGGAAATTATACCTGTGCCTGCTGAATTGTCATCCGTTTGTTTGTCTTAAAATCAGGCAAAGAAGGACATCGGTAGTGTTAGCAGTTCAGTCACTCAGGCAGGCAGTGAAGAATTGAAAACCAGGTTTGGGGAAGTCCTGTCCTGTCCTAGTTGTGAGTGAGACGCTGATATCGTTAGAGTCTCGATCGAGCCAGTGTCGCTAATTACAGTTTGGGCTGCGTTCCAGGAAAGAGCCGATCGTCTTCACAAGAGACCAGAGCAAACCAAAGACAAGACTTATGCAATCTGAGAGAAGGGGATGAGCATCCTCTTCTCTTAAATAAAAAAAAATGGCTTGTGCCTTCCTTTTTCTGGTCATTTCAACAATCCAACAGAGCCATCTTATTAGAGATGTTAAATACTCAGCCAAACCTACTTCACAGGAGCATGAAGATCAGGATAGTGAACAGAAGAGGCTGCAGTTTATATGCCAGGACGTATGAAATGTGGTGGTTATTAACATTGATCCTTAACAATTTATACATCCATGTTATCCTGAAAGCACATTTGAATAAGCTGTGTGCCACTGAGCTGAGTGACTAGTTGGAACAATCAAGCTTTGGCACGGGGGTGTTATGATGCCTATGTGACCTTGACAGAATATTGGCTCAAATTGACAAATTGTTCATTTTAGTTTGAAGACACTGTCTACTTTTTATTACTTACCTCCTCCTGCTAGTTGTCCTGTTGGCTTTGGACCACTCAGTAAGAACAGAGGGTCCGTCACCCCCGCCACCCCTCACCTTTCGTAACTATCTGAGAATCGTGGTTCTGCATCACTGACTGCCTTCTGTGATTAGGATTATGTCTGACTGGAATCTATATTGTAGTCTTTACTGATTTGGCAGCTCTCTCTACTTTGAATTTATTATGCTTCAATGTAGAAAGAGTCTATTTTCAGTGTGTGCAGGAAGTTGATCAGGAAACTCCCCCATCTCCAATTCTTTCTGATGTGATTTTGATTATCCTTTGCTCATCCTCAATTTCTTGACTCCAGTAATTTGAGGGAAAGCCTCCCACACTCAAACAAACTGAAACCAGACAGATATGAGTTAATGGGACCCAGGTGCACATACACACAATGCTTAAACTATCACATTGAGAAATGTCCCTCCATGTACCACATCTCACTTTTTAAAGACAAGAGTTTCACTCATAAGTTTTATTTATTGAATCTTTCATCCAGCACTGAGATAGTCCTTCTTTATAAAAATCGAAAGAACTGCGCATGCTGGAAAGCAGAAACAAAAGTAGAGATTGCTGGAAAAGTTCCGCAGATCTGGCAGCATCTGTGAAGAGAAATCAGAGTTAACATTTCAGGTCTGCTGGCCCTTCCACAGAACCTCTGGTCACCGGACCAGAAAATGTTAACTCTGATTTCTCTTCACAGATGCTGCCAGACCTGCGGAGCTTTTCCAGCAATCTCTACTTTTGTTTCTAATAGTCCTTCTATATCTGGTGACAGACCTTTTTTAATTGTTCAAGTCTTTCCAGATGATCATTTAAAATGTAATATGAATTAAGAATTGATGGTTCATTTCTGCAATTTTAGTGGATAATAAATTAGATAGAATGATAGGAAGCACAGTACAAGGGCTGTTTAGCTCACCACACCTGTCCTTTGCCTTCATTATTCATTGTATCTATCTATAATATGTCAAAAGCAGTTGCACATTCCATTGCAAACTGCTATGGAAACATTTCCTGTGAGAATTCTCCCTTTAAGATGACTACATTTACTGTTAGGATGGTAGTTGGCACTACAGCAGGAATCTCAATGCTAGTCTTCACTTGATTGTCACCTTACCATCAGTGTCTTGGAATCCTGTTGATTTATTCTCAGAGCTGCTGTAGAACTCTCTCTACTGCATTTGGTAACTTTCTTTTTCACTTTTTCTCGTTTAAAGTTTAATATCTCGCTGAATTTTTGATTTTGAATTTTGCTCCTATTTAGTCCCATTAGGCTCTCGATCTTGGCCTTGTTTTCAACATTATTTATTTCTTGAATAATCTACCATTAATCTAATATTTTCAATTTCCACGCCACTCTTCATGAACTTTACCTTATGTTTGTCTTTGCCTCTGCTCTGGTTCTGGATGGACTTGTCTAGCATTACCATCATTTTTGCCAATGCTGGTGCCCAATCCCACAATTGTTTTCCATCTTCACCATTGAAGTTCATTTTGTAGCAACTGAGGGTGGTTTATCTGGAATCCTTCTTGGCCACTTGCAGGTTATCCTATGTCACAATCTGCACAAGGTGCTGGTGAGACCATATCTGGAGTATTGACAGCTGTTTTGGTTCCCTTATTTAAGAAAAGATATCATTTCATTGGGGGCAGTTCAAAGAAAGTTCACTAGTATGGATATTATGAGCAAAGGCTGAATAGGTTGGGACTCTACTCATTGGAATTTAGGAGAATGAGAGGTGATCTCATTGAAATATACAGGATGCTTAAGGGGCTTGACAGACTAAATGCTGAGAGGATGTTTCCCTTCATGGGAGAGTTTAGGACCAGATGGCATAATCTCAGAATACGGAGGCACCAATTTAAGATTGAGATCAGAAGGAATTTCTTCTCTCACAGGGTCGTGAGTCTTTGGAACTCCATGTCACAAACAGCTGTGGGGATGGAGTCCTTTGTGTATATCTAAGGCTGAGATTAATAGATTCTTGATCAGTTGGGGAATCAAAGGTTATGAGGAAAAGGTCGGAAAGTGAATGTGAAGAATGGTGCATCAGCCATGATCCTATTGAATGGCAGAGTAGACTCAAGGGGCCAAATGTTCCCAGTTCTGATGGTCTTTATGGTCACTTGAGCTGAGGTGGCAACAGAGTTGAGCTATGTTACAAGTGATCTGTTATATAACAAATCAGCAATACATCCCACTACAAATACACAATCCTTTGAGAAAAGAAAGCCAGCAGATCACTATGTTGCACCGATTCACTGATAAAACAAAGCAGACATTAAACAGTTTACAACTGCAAACAAACAGTCATTACGACAAATATCATTCAACACATATCATGGCATCCCCATGCACATTTTTGGTAAACTTACGTGTCCATACAAATTGCTGGAGAGAAATACAGATAAGCTATCATAAGGTACAAATATCATGACCAGCAACAAATTAACCGAAAGTGAAACACAGACAAGTTGCACAGAGAAATCAGAAGCACAAAATAAGAGAGCGATACAAGCCATAAGATGGTAGGAGCCACTCTGAGCAATGTCACAGATCGGCCAGGAATATATTAAACCCCTGATGTTGGTAACATTGCAATGACCTCGGCCCATTAAAATCTCTGGGTGAGGTTGTAAGTGATGTGTGTTATTCTTAGCTGGTCCTCAGGCACGGACATAATCATTGTGAGCTTTGAGTCATTGAGTCATACAACACAGAAACAGACCAACTTGACATAACAAACAGTGAGAAGGCACAAAGACAGTAGCAAACCTCAGGTCTTACCCTGCTTTTTCCATGATAGGTGTGGACATGGTGCTGCGCATTTCCATATTCCTGGCATAGTTTCCTTTCTACTTGGAAGGGATTCTACAGCAATGTTTTGGAAGAAGGGAGGGGTATTCTCTCCAGTGTCCTGGCCAATATTTCATTTCTCAATCGCCATCACAAAAGCAGACTATCTGATCACATTGTTGCTTTTGGGAGCTTGCTGTGCGCAAATTGGCTGCTGAATTTCCCACCTTGCAATAGTGTTCACATGTCGATAAGGGCCTCATTAACGCAAAAAAAAACACTTTTGGAACGCCCTGAAGGTATAAAGGCGCTATATAAACGCAAGTCTTTCTCTTTCATTTTTTTCCCCCAGTGAAGGGTCACCCCCTCCCCCACGCACACCTTTGTCCTCCCGGCTAACTATGAGCGGGACCGCTAGAGACTTCCAAGTATATCAGAGATTTGACTGCTCCAGGAGACATGCAGTCCGGCAAGGATAGGCTGACATCTGATAACAGAGGTCTTATCAGATCATTCATGCAGTTCACTTTGATTTGTGTGTTTTATTAAGAGGGTGATGGAGAGGGGTTAGCTCGTCCGTTCATTGCCGCAGACCTTCCTTTGCTATTTCTGTTTGATTGCTTTTCTTCTGAATTTCAGGCAGTGATTGACAACATGAAACGCAAGTGTAAATGTCACGGCACCTCCGGCAGTTGCCAGTTTAAAACCTGCTGGCAGGTGACCCCTGATTTTCGTCGGGTCGGGGCTGTGTTGAAGGAGCGATTCCAGAACGCGGTCTTCATCAGAACGCACAATAAAAACACAGGCCAGTTTAGCCTGAAGCCCAACCGGAAGAGGATTTACAAGGACATGGTGTACTTTGAGAAATCTCCTGATTTCTGTGAGAAGGACCTTGGCACGGACTCCCCAGGCACACGGGGAAGGGTCTGCAATAAAACGAGCCAGGGGATGGATAACTGTGACAGCTTGTGCTGTGGGAGAGGTCACAACATCCTGAAGCAGAGCCGCAGTGAGCGCTGCCACTGTCGTTTCCACTGGTGTTGCTACGTGTTGTGCGACGAGTGCAGGATGACCGAGTGGGTCAACGTGTGCAAATAACCATCACAAAGCTGTCCTCACCGGGCCACCTTCATTCTCACGCAATACAGACTCTCTCTTCCCCCGCTCCCCACCCCCCGCACCATATATTTTGATGGATAAAAGGTGTACCCAAGTGTAACATGACTGGGGCTGTGCTTGTGGCGCGAATGATTTGACAGGAATCAGTTGGACGTTATGGGGGGAGAGCACATTTGCTGAAAATAACAAGGTGTAGAGCTGGATGAACACAGCTGGCCAAGCAGCACCAGAGGAGCAGGAAAGCTGACGTTTCAGGCCTCGACCCTAAATGATTTTCTGATGAAGGGTCTAGGTCTGAAAAGCCAGCTTTCCTGCTCCTCTGATGCTGCTTGGCCTGCTGTGTTCATCCAGCTCTACACCGTGTTATCTCAGATTCTCCAGCATCGGCAGTTCCTACTGTCTCCTCAGCCAATTTGTTAAAGGTCTCTTGTGTATCACCTAATCCTTTCAGCAAGTGGTTGAGAAGAGGAAGCTATCAAGGAGGTAGAAGTCTTAACAGGCCATCTCAAATACCACGGTTTCTCTTCTTAGCTCAGCTTGGTGTGGGCTTGGTGGGGGAGGTGGGCGGGTGGAGGGTTGGGGATTAGAGTTTCCAAGTTCTTTAAAAGCTGACCTGTCCCACTCCTGACTTTTGGATCTATTCTTCAACTTGCACCTGCTATCACTGAGGTGACAGTCTGTGCCAAACCTCCCTACCGCATACAGGGGCTCCAGCATGATCCTGTCAATTGAGTTTGTTCCACTTTCTCACAGCGCATGCCCACTTCAGTTGGCATTGCCACTGTGCTCATTGTCTGGTCAGTGGCATCTTCAGAATGAACACACAACCTCCCCCCCCCCCCCCCCCCCCCACCCTCATGCAGTGATCAGTATGTTGGTGGGATCACTGGCAGACCAGATGGCTTGCTGTAAGATCTGTACACATTGTAGCAGCATGGAGCCTGGGTTGTTATTCATGGGGATGACAGACATAAGATTAATCCGGCAGTTCTTAGTAGTGGGGCAGCTGCACATCCAGCAGGGGGGTAGTTGGGGAAATGGAGCAGTGAGAACCAAAGGCACCTTGCAAGACAGATGTTTTTAAAGTGCAGCAGGAATATGGAATAGTGTTGGAAGAGAGGTGTAGTGACTGAGGTTAAGCAGAAAGAATGGAAGACCAGCAGCAACCCCGAGCCAGAGGAATGGAGAGGTCTCGGTTGGGTACCCACTGGAGAAGATTACTCATATACTTTGGGGAGAAGTCATGGAGGGATTTGAAACTGAGGATGAACTCGATCCCTGGGCCACCAACAGTTGGAAGAGGACAAAGATGGCTTGAAGGGGTGAACATCAAGTGAGAGCATGGGCAGGAGTGTTTTGTATTATTTGAGGATTGAAGGGTGTAGGTGAAAGGAAAGCTAAGGAGAACACCTCAAGGTTCTGATGGACAAGCACGATAGAAAATGAGGGAGGCTGATAATGTTTTGGGAGCTGCAGGAAGGTGAATTCTTGAGAGTGTAGAACATTCAGGTCAGGACACAGTAACCTTGGGACATCACTGGGCTCAGACTGAACAGCTGCAAGGGGTGAGTGCCAGAGGCAGCTGAGCATCGGCAAAAGTTAGAGAGATGGACATTAGTTTTGACAGACTAATGTGAACAGAACAGTGCAGACATTTACTGATCAAGGTGCATAGCTGCATGGATGAAGCATTGTGTGTGAAAAGAGAAATGGAATATTGTTGGCTGGATTTTTACTTCAGCCAAATGCCACCCCAAGTTCTCACATAAAGTGGGAGAAGATCAAATATAAGTTCAGATCAAACATTGGAAGCTCATGGGGCTTGTTTGAAACACACTGTTCGCATGAAAGGAACCCAGAGACTGTTTGTTGAGCTTAGTTTTAATTTTAGAATCACTTTGATAAATCGAGTACAAAGGATTTCCTGTCAAATTACATGTCACTTATTATTTAACTAATATTCTGCCCCCTTATTAACTCACATTACAGCCCAGGAGGCTCAAATTCTTCTTTGCAAAGTGTTCACTGAGGTGATAGCCAAGTGATATTATTGCTAGAATATTAACCCAGAGACCCAGCTAGTGTTCTGCAGACTTGGGTTCAAATCCCACCACCATGGATGGTAGAATTTGAATTCAAAAAATAAATCTGGAATTAAAAATCTAATGATGACCATGAAACCATTGTCGATTGTAGAGGAGAAACCCATCTGGTTCACTAATGCCTTTTAAGGAAGGAAACTGCCGTCCTTACTCGATCTGGTCCACATGTGACTCCAGACCCACAGCAAATGACTTTTAATTGCCTTCTGGCAATAAATGTAGCTGAGTCAGTGATGCCCACATCCTGTGAATGAATTAAAAAAATGTGGTGGCTTGGCACAGCCTTGAATTCAGTTCTGTGTTAGAGGCTGAGGTGGGTGGGGGAGGAAGTACTGCTTGAACCTTTGGGGTGGAGGGTGGAAATGCAATGTAAAGAAATGTCTTGCCCTGCCAAACCTGTGCCACAACCTGCCAATAACTTGCAAGGGGTCTGCAATTATTCCCGATCAGTAAAGTACACTTTGAAATGGAAATTGGCTGGAACAGCTGAAGAAAGATGTTCAGACTTCAAAGTCAGGTGCTCAAGCCGCTTGGAGGATCAGCCTAATTAACTTATTTAACAACTTAATCGACTGCTTTCGCTGTTCACAATGTGGTCTCCTCTATACTGGAGAACTGAAGTGTAGACTGGGTGACCATTTTGCAGAACATCTACGCAAAAAATACCCTGAGTTTCCAGTTGCCTGCCATACACCACCCTGTTCCCTGGCCGACATCTGTTTCCAGCTTGCTACAGTGCTCCAGTGCAGTTCAGTGCAAGCTGGAAGAACAACACCTAATTTTGCTCTTGGGAACTTGACAGCTTTCTGGACTCAATGCCAAGTTCAAAAATTTTCGGGCTTGAGGCACCTTCTCCAATGTCCTTACCCCAACCCTCTCACACCCAGCCTTGTTATCACATGGTCTGCTAAAATACGCAATTCATTATTAGCCACTAATAGTCCCCATTAGTAGCTCTAATAGTCCCCATTATTCTCCTACGCTTAATGTTATCCACTCCTTTGTCTCTAACTGTTCTTCTCTCTCTTTGGGCTCTATTTCCACCTATTGTTAACTCCTTACCTCCTGTCCACACCCCCCCACCCTATCTTCTGTATAAAAAACAACTTTTTCTTAGCTACCATCAGTTCTGAGGCAGGGTCACTGGACCCAAAACATTACCTCTGATTTCTCTCCACAGAAGCTGCTAGACTTGCTGACCTTTTCCAGCAATTTAATGTTGTGTAAATTATTTAACATCCTGGGGCTTTCATCTGAGGAACACATGGCAAATCTCAGCTGTTTGTGTATTCCAACATGGGCAACATATGTTTAAGTGGATGCAAGTGCTTTGTCTAAGAACTTCTATGTTTTAACAAATATTACTTCCAGGCTTTTGGCAGCAGCCTTGGAAATGACATTATTGACCATTAACTGTCAGCATCCTTTCTCAAGTGCTCTGTTTTCCTGTACTGTGCTCATTTCATCTGGAATATACCTTCATATTTTTAACATTTGTATTAATTGTCTGGTTACTTAAACTGCTACATCTGGATGGCTAATTGGGTAATTTCAGCAATGTTTTGTCATCTTCAAAGGCAGGGTGCCAAGTGAAAACAATGATATCTAGACTGGAGGTAAGCAGCAGAAACTCAACACTTGCTTGAGACTTTCTTTCCCACTTTAAGACGCAATGACTACTATTGCCCTGCTCTGAGCAGCACTGTCTTCACAGACATACACAAAGCAGCCAAAGTCACACCAAAGCTTTCCAAATTCTTAGGCGCAGCCTTTCCTCACAGCCCACACTAGATACTTTCTAATCAGCCTGTTCAGAGATGTTATTACATATTTCTGGAGCGAATGGCACTTGAACCCTGGCCTTCAAGCCCAGCAGTAGGGACAGTAGCACCGCTCCACAACAGCCGACATTTTGTGGGCTGACTGCTGTGGTGATGCGACATACCTATAAGCATACTGTGTCGACAAGTCTCTGAAGTCTCTGTGATGCTGTAACTCTGGCCTCCTGTGTATTCCCGGTTTCCTTCAGCTCACTGCAGGCCATCATTCTTTCAGGTGCCTCAGCACCAAGCTCCAGAATTCCCTCCTTAGCCTTACCTTCAGAACAATCCTCTGTCTGAAATTTCGGCCACCTTCCCTGACCTCTCCACGTGAGGCTCTGTCAAATTCTGTCTGATTGCTGTCATGTGCAGCACTCTGGGATGCTTCACTACCTTAAAGGTGCTATCTAAATGCAAGTTGTTGTTTTGCTAATGACTTAAAGAAGAGCCTTGAGCTTTGAAGCTGCCAAGACAAATAAAGATTCTGATATAGCTAATTAGGCACCGCACCAAATACAGTTATACCAAAGCAGATGTCTAGTCCATGCACAACTAGGCTGAAGAACTGGAGGCACAATGCCCACCAAAAGCCTACATTCAGAGGGTACAGAAAAATTAGGTGTGAGAATTTGAGTTGAAGATACCACACTACAATCATGCAATCCTGCTGAATACTCAAATGTCTTTCTAAGTTGAAAATATTATTGTTCTCTCACACTTAAAAAGTAACTTATTATAGATATACAGATATTTGCTTTCATACATTTTGATGCAACAAACTGATTCCCCTCTGCTGCAACCTCAGCCAAATTTGATTGCGCTTTTCCAGACAAAATGGTGCGTGCCGAAGAGACAAGTTCCAATCAATGTAAAGGGAGAAAAGATGTGAACAATCTGAAATGCAGTGCCTGAGACTGTGCCTCTTACAGAGAACAATGTGGATGCGGCCTCTTTCTATGCTTGTAACCATTCTGTTATTCTATAAAGGTAGTGGAGACTGGAGTTCTCATTACATAAATATAGACTAAAAACATGGATTATTATTGAAGTGGACGACTGATTCTGATTCTGATCACAGTTCAACATCCTTAGAGTGCAATTAAGATTTATAAATCATTGCATCCACAGTTTTAAGGCCTGACCCATATACCCATGTATATTGTGCTGAAATGTACAGATTCTAAAGTGGAATGAAGGACATCAGATTGATACAGGCAACCATGGGCTCACTGCTGTTGTTCCAAGCTGCACTCTTTGCTGTTAATGCTCTACCGCCGCAGTGTTAAAATGTGTCTTTAAGAAGTCTATTCCCACTTTCGTTCTGCATTCAGAACTTGTTCTTGTAACTTATACAGGATGATATAACACGAGGTGCTTCCTCCCCATCCCTTGCTCCTCCCAAACTGTAAACACCATAAATCACACATGTTGTATGTTCAATTTTTCAATACAATTTTTAGCCATGAAATATAACATTGCTGTGTCTCCCTTTCATGGTAGTTCATCTTTATCATGAAAGAACTGTTATCGTTCATTGTTTCATTTTAAATGGAAGTATCTTCAGAAACCCGGGCCTTGAAATTTGAAATGGACATACCGAAACTAGACACAGCTGAGAATAGCTGGCCAGAAACATTCCCAGTACACACGTGCACGCGCGAGCACACACACACACACACACACACACACACACACACACACACACACACACACACACACACACACACACACACACACACACACACACGATACCTGTCTGCAGATCAGAGATGTTAAATACGTCATGCACAACCAGACATTTCCTGAGTACTGTGTTCTCACAGAATATGATGTCATCTAGCAGTAAGGAACTTTTGGAGTTTAGGCCTTACACAATTGTGCAAACTCTCCACCATGCTCTGGATGCCTATTGGATTTTCAACGGCCATGTTAATTAATGTTTCATCCAGCACATAATTGAACCTTCTGCCCAAAAACTGCCATCCTCAGCTTGACTTATAATTCAAATTCGTTAAATGACGATTTGCCAAGACTTACAGGTAGACACTTAAGCTGTTGCTAAATTAGGATTCTTTAGAATGAATGCTTCATTTTCCAGTGGAGTTTTCCTCTTTATCAGAGGGTCTATGAACTGTTCCCCCATCACATTAATTACCTTCTTTTCTTATATTAACTACCCTCCTCATACCCAATCTCACACATGCATTCACTCACAGATACACACATGTACACACAGACGTTCTCACTCGCAATAACAATCACACACTGACTCCTACACATAGACACTCACAGACACACACACTCGCTGATGCACACTCATATATATACACACTCGCATAGTTACATTCACACACACACACACATACCTACTCATAATCATCCTACCCCAAACACATGCACATATACACATGTGTACACTCCCAACCATACACAAAATGCACACATTCACATATAGACATGAGCTCAAACACCCAGTCACACACCCGTGCATATACATGCACACCCACTCACTCATACCGACACATATACTTACACAAACAGACACTCACACATTTTAAATTTTAAATTGGGCACTGATTGACTGTGATTGGTTAGGGCATTGCCTTGAGAAATGAGCCAGCAAAAGGCTGTCACCTATCTTGTTGTCTTGAAAGTGGTGCATGCATGCATGTGTATTTTCTTTCTGCAAAGAACAGGGCATTTGTGTATTAATACATGTCACTTCCAATACACACAAGTATACTACCCTGTGAGCCTAACTGACAATCCTAAATTGGTTGTCAGTGTAATTCTTCAAACGCAGGAATACCCAGCAAATGTCGTCTAATTTCACAATCACATCTAACGTTAGGCACTGCGTTGCAGGTTTTGCAAGTGTGGGTTGGTTGGGTACAGTCAGTACCTTGCTTGTGATGACCAGCCAAAGGGCCATGCTGTCTGATATGATCCATCAGTCTTTGGGGATGTATGACCTACATACCGAGCATTACACTGGCACTGAAGTTCAGATACAACATTGCCCATTGGTGTGACATTCTGGCTTGATGGCAGCATCCTGTTGGTGGTGAACATCACTCACGTTGCTGATGCACAGTAACAGCGTGAAATAGCTAACTTCACCTGTTGCTCAAACATTTCAGATACCTCACCCTTCCAGGGACACCCGAGGTAGGCTGGGCACTTTTCAACACCAAGTGAGACTGCCTCAGGTCCTTACTTGAGCATGTGCAATATACAGCAAGAAATTATCTTGTCAGGATCGCCAATGTCCCACAGGATGCGCCGTATTTTAGCATCAAGCTTGCACACTGAACAAATGGCTTGGGCCTTATCTGCGAGATTGTCAATGAGGCAATTTTTCAGTCATAAGCAAAATAAGTGCCATATGGTTTATGAAATCTTTGATTAACCTTAGCTTTATTTTAAAATGGAGGTCAGTTGCTTTACTGAACAGCAAGTTTGCAACACAGAGTGATACTAACAGCCTGAGTTCAATTCCTGCACCAGCTGAGGTTACCACAAAAGACTCTCTTTCTCAACCTCTCCCACCACTTGAGGCGTGGTGACCCTCAGGCTAAACTCATCACCTGTCATCTCCCTCTATTGAGAGAATAGCCTGATGGTCTGGTGGGTCTATGGTAACTTTACCTTTACTTTAAACATTGTACCGTGTTAAAGTCCAGTTCCAACTTGCTCTCACTGCAACACAAGAAAATTCCTTGAAGGGGTTACAGGTCATGGGTGGAAGCAGGTAGTTAATGGGCATCAGGGCTGATTAACAAGACTCACAACACTCATCAGCTCCATGCGAGACTGGTTAACACAAACTAAGCTTCAGAAAGAAGGCTGCTTTTGTCATCAATGACCACACCAGCCAATTGTTTTACTGATGATTGTATGTAAATGACAAATGTGGAAATGAGCCAATGACAAGTGTGCATTAACTAGATTTAAAGCACATATACATACAGGGATATGTTCAATATTTCTACCGAGGGTATCTGCCACTGAATGTGAAAGTTACTTATGCAAGAAACATCAATTCATTCACAGATAGATGAGGCATGATTGAATTGTGCAAGTTAAAAATATAAAGAGACAAATTCTATGTTTAATGGTTTTACTTTAAATTATTGTGTGAATAGTATGGGTTCATTTTGTTACAGAACCACTTCTAATGTAATAAGAGCTGCTGCAAAGCAGAGATGATGCCAATGCATTTATCCATCTTTATTAGTGGATTCCACTTGATTGTAGGAGATTTTTATCCATCATCCTGAAGACCCTGTCAGTACGGATTGAATTTACAAATTCTGAGCAATTAGATATGTGAATAGCTTGCCCTGGAACTGATTAAAACTTCAGCCTCTGACATTTTGGTACAATGCAAGAAGACGTGTACTTGAACATGCCAAAATTGACAGGTAGATATTCTTCCCCGCAATTATTCTTCATGCTGCCATTTAAAGTGGTATCATATCATGAAGTTTGAGGTTTTGGTTAAGGTGGCAAACAACTTTAAAAATAGATTAGTGTTGACAAGGCAGTGCTGGAAATAATTTGCTCAAATTGTGTTAAAAATAACAAAATACTATTTCTTGGTTCACATTGAAACTTTCATATAAATTAAGGTATGTAAGCCTATGTACATTTAATATCCAAACAAATATTTGGCTCCATGTCAGCACACATTGCTATATGCAAATCAGTGTTTCCAGATGCACATTTGCTGTAGAAAGTTGCTGCATGTGCTTAGCCGCAGGCATATTAGTATTTAAGTTAGAAGGATTGCACTATTGTGCTTATGCTTGTCAACAGCTCAATGTGTTAATGTGCGCAAATTAAACATGAAATATTATGCAACTGCAGTCAAATGAATACATCCAGCTTGCCTTTGTATGCAGTCATGTGTGTTGCTATCTGCATAAGTTATCGGTATACATACAGCTAAAGTACTATCAGATGCATTGATGCATTTATCGATATTAATGGACATACTGTACGAAGCTGTTATGTTGGGGTGTACTAGTCATTTAGGGTGCAGAAATAGAGCTGACTATCCATGGAGCAATCCAGTAACATTTATGGCAACGATATCCCACCCAGTGTGTCAGCTCCCCTCCTCAAATGACCCCCTGAGTGCCTGCCATACCTTTCCACTTAGCAGACTATTGAGTGAGGTTGACACATTCAGGGAGATGTTGTGCTGCGTCTAAATAGCAGCTGAAATCACCTGATTTCACTTCACATGGAAATCCTAAATTCCAACAGATATGGAAGGTGTTCATCCTGGTAGTTGGGTTCAGAAATTGAATGTATTTTTATGTGATACACATATTGAGTGTTCATTAAAGCACTTGCTAATTTTTGGTTGCATTTTGCAGTAATGAATACTAACGTTTATGTATATGATTGTGGTTAAAAAGAAGTAATTTAAGCCATGCAATGGAATATGTTACTATACACATTCATCTCCCTGTATATTCATTATTATGGGATGCAGTGTGTATATTAATAAACATTACTTAACTGCCACGTGTACATTGATGTACACTTGTCTATGCCAGATGTATCTGGTCCATGAAAATATTCAAATCCAGATTGTTTGGCAGTGCTTGGAACATAAGATGTGAAGAAGAGTTACAAACTCACTTTGAGAGTACAGATTGCAATGTACTGAGAACTGATCATGTGTCAGTGAGGGGAAAAGATATCAAGATATGTTGTCCTCTATCCAGAAACAGACCTGTGTCACCTGAAATGTTATGTGCCCGAGTAGATTAATAATGAAGTTAGCATGGAGAACAAAATCAAATAAACAGTTTGTTGTGGCTGTTAAAATAGAACATAGAACATAGAACAGTACAGCACAGAACAGGCCCTTCAGCCCACGATGTTGTGCCGACCATTGATCCTCATGTATGCACCCTCACATTTCTGTGACCATATGCATGTCCAGCAGTCTCTTAAATGACCCCAATGACCTTGCTTCCACAACTGCTGCTCGCAACGCATTCCATGCTCTCACAACTCTCTGTGTAAGGAACCCGCCTCTGACATCCCCTCTATACTTTCCTCCAACCAGCTTAAAACTATGACCCCTCGTGTTAGCCATTTCTGCCCTGGGAAATAGTCTCTGGCTATCAACTCTATCTATGCCTCTCATTATCTTGTATACCTCAATTAGGTCCCCTCTCCTCCTCCTTTTCTCCAATGAAAAAAGTCCGAGCTCAGTCAACCTCTCTTCATAAGATAAGCCCTCCAGTCCAGGCAGCATCCTGGTAAACCTCCTCTGAACCCTCTCCAAAGCATCCACATCTTTCCTATAATACGGCGACCAGAACTGGGCGCAGTATTCCAAGTGCGGTCTAACCAAAGTTTTATAGAGCTGCAACAAGATCTCACGACTCTTAAACTCAATCCCCCTGTTAATGAAAGCCAAAACACCATATGCTTTCTTAACAACCCTGTCCACTTGGGTGGCCATTTTAAGGGATCTATGTATCTGCACACCAAGATCCCTCTATTCCTCCACACTGCCAAGAATCCTATCCTTAATCCTGTACTCAGCTTTCAAATTCGACCTTCCAAAATGCATCACCTCGCATTTATCCAGGTTGAACTCCATCTGCCACCTCTCAGCCCATCTCTGCATCCTGTCAATGTCCCGCTGCAGCCTACAACAGCCCTCTATACTGTCAACGACACCTCCAACCTTTGTGTCGTCTGCAAACTTGCTGACCCATCCTTCAATCCCCTCATCCAAGTCATTAATAAAAATTACAAACAGAAGAGGCCCAAGGACAGAGCCCTGTGGAACACCACTCACGACTGACTTCCAGGCAGAATATTTTCCTTCTACTACCACTCGCTGCCTTCTGTTGGCCAGCCAATTCTGTATCCAAGCAGCTAAGTTCCCCTGTATCCCATTCCTCCTGACCTTCTGAATGAGCCTACCATGGGGAACCTTATCAAATGCCTTACTGAAGTCCATAAGCACCACATCCACAGCTCGACCCTCATCAACTTTTCTAGTCACATCTTCAAAGAACTCGATAAGGTTTGTGAGGCATGACCTGCCCCTCACAAAGCCGTGTTGACTGCAGTTGATCAAGCCATGCTCTTCCAGATGGTCATAAATCCTATCCCTCAGAATCCTTTCTAACATCTTGCAGACGACATATTTCATATTTCAAAACACATTGCTCAATTACGTTTGAGAACTGGGGTCTCATTTCAGCACAAGTAATCCAAGGAAATCGTGCAGTGGCTTAGAAATCATTACTGGAGAAGATACATTTGTAGACTGTGCTCAATAATAACTTGTGGAGACCACTAATAATCTGCTAAATAAAAAAAGGCCTGTGTAACACTTGAAATATATGCTTTCATAGAGTCATAGAGACAATCAGCACAGAAACAGACCCTTGGTCTAACTCATCCATGCCGACCAGATATCCTATATAAATGCCTTTTAAATGTTGTCATTGTACCAGCCCCCACCACTTCCTCTGGCAGCTCATTCCATACACGCACCACCCTCTGTGTGAAAAGTTTGTCCCTCAGGTCCCTTTTAAATCTCTCCCCTCTCACCTTAAACCTATGCCCTCCAGTTTTGGACTCCCTCATTCCTGGGAAAAGACTTTGTCTGTTTGCCATATCCATGCCCCTCATAATTTTATAAACCACTATAAGGTCACCCTTCAAGCTCCAACAGTACAGGAAAATAGTCCCAGCCTATTCAGCATCTCCCTTAAGTTAAACTCTCTAACCCTGGCAACATCCTCGTAAATCTTTTCTGAAACCTTTGAGTTTCACAACGTATTTCCTAAAGCGGGGAGACCAGAACTGCACAGAGTATTCCAAAAGTGGCCTAAATAATTCACTGACCAATAAAGGCAAACATACCAAACACCTTCTTCACTATCCTATCTACCTGTGACTCCACTTTCACGGAGCTATGAACCTACACTCCAAAGCCTCTTGTTCAGCAACACTCCCCAGGACTTTACCATTAAATATATAAGTCCTGCCCTGATTTGCCTTTCCAAAATGCAGCACCTCACATTTATCCAAATTAAACTCCATCTGCCACTCCTCAGCCCACTGTCCCATCTGATTGAGATGCCATTGTACTCTGAGTTAACCTTCTTCACTGTCCACTACACCTCCCATTTTGGTGTCATCTGCCAACCTACTAATCTACCCACTATGTTCACATCCAAATCATTTATATGAATGACAAAAAGTAGTTGTCTGAACACTGATCCTTGTGGCACACCGCTGGTCACAGGCCTCCATTCAGAAAAGCAACCCTCTACCCCCACCCTCTGTTTTTTACCTTTGAGCCAGTTCTATATCCAATGACTAGTTCTCCCTGTATTCCATATGATCTAACCTTGCTAACCAGTATACTATGAGGAACCTTGTCCAATGCCTTACTGAAGTCCATATAGATCACATCCACCATTCTGCTGTCATCAATCCTCTTCACTACTTCTTCAAAAACCTCAATTGAGTTAGCAAGACACAATTTCCCATGCACAAAGCCATGTTGCCTAACCCTAATCAGTCCTTGCCTTTCCAAACATGTGTAAATCCTGTCCCTCAGGATTCCCTCCAACGACTTTCCCACCACCGATATCAGGCTCACCGGGTTTTTCCCTACCATCTTTCTTAAATAGTGGCACCATGTTAGCCAACCTCCAACCTTTCCCCACCTCAACTGTAGCTACTAGTGATACAAATATCTCAGCAAGGGGCCCAACAATCACTTCCCCAGCTTCCCTCAGAGTTCTAGGGTACACCTGATCAGGTCATGGGGATTTATTCACCTTTATGCATTTTAAGACATCTAGCACTTCCTTGTTCGTAACATGGACATTTTTCAAGATGTTGCTATTTATTTCCCAAGTTCTCTATCTTCCATATCCTCAACAGTAAACACTGGTGTAAAATACTCGTTTAGTATCTCACCCATCTCCGTTCCACAGATAGGAGGTCTCGCTGATCTTTAAGGGACCGTGTTCTCTCCCTGTTACCCTTTTGTCCCTAATATATTTGTTGAAACCACTTGGATTCTCCTTAACCCTATTTTACGAAGCTATTTCATATTGCCTTTTTGCCCTCCTAATTTCCCTCTTAAATATACTCCTACTGCCTTTATATTCTTCGAGGGGTCCCTGCTTGTCTATACCTGACATATGCTTCCTTCTTTTTCTTGATCAAAACCTCAATTTCTCTAGTTATCCAGCATTCCCTTCACTTACCAGCCTTGTCCTTCACTCGAACAGGAACACACTGTCTCTTGGAGTCTCATTACCTCATTTTTGAAGGCTTCCTATTTTCCAGCCATCCCTTTACCTGCGAACATCCCCGCCCCCAATCAACTTTTGAAAGTCCTTGCCTCATGTCATCAAAACTAACCTTCCTCCAATTTAGAACTTTAACTTTTAGATCCGGTGTATCCTTCTCCATCACTATTTTAAAACTAATAGAATTATGGTCACTGGCCCCAAAGTGCTCCCCCGCTGATACCTCAGTCACCCGGCCTACCTTATTTCCCAACAGTAGATCATGTTTTGCACCTTCCTCTAGTAGGTACATCCATGTACTGAATCAGAAAATTTTCTTGTGCACACAATAAATTCCTCTCCATCCAATCACTTAACACTATGGCAGTCCCAGTCTACGTTTGGAAAGTTAAAATCCCCTACCATAACCACCCTATTATTCTCATAGGTAACAGATGTCCTTATAAATTTGTTTCTCAATTTCCCGCTGACTATTGTGGGGGTCTATAGTAAAATCCTAATAAAGTGATCATCCCTTTCTTATTTCTCAGTTCACCCAAATAACTTCCCTGTATTCCCAGAAATATCCTCCCTAAGTACAACCGTAATGTTATCCCTAACCAAAAACCACTACCCCTCCTCTCTTGCTCCCCTTTCTCTCCTTCTTATAGCATCTATACCCTGGAAGATTAAGCTGCCAGCCCTGTCCATCCCTGAGCCATGTTTCTGTAATTGCTATGATATCCCTGTTCAATGTTCCCAACCATGCCCTGAGTTCATCTGCCTTACCTGTTAGGCCTCTTGCATTGAAATAAATGTAGTTTAACTTATGAGTCCTACCTTGTTGTCTGCTTTGTTCCTGCCTGTCCTAACTGTTTGACTTACTCCTTTTCCCAACTGAATCAGTCTTAGACTGCTCTCTTTTCTCAATATCTCCCTGGGTCCCACACCCCCATGTCTTCCCCCCCTTACAAGTTTAAATCCTCCCAAGTAGCTCTAGCATCAATAGAGGTCCATTATTTCGATGTGGGTTTCACTTCTATGGGGAGATGAGTGAAGCTGGGGTTGTTCTTCTTCAGAGAAGATTAATAAGCGATTTAATTGTAGTGAATTTTCATAAAGTAGTCAGGGGGAAACTGTTTCAACTGACAGAAGGGTTGGTGTCAAGAGGTCATGAGTCAAAATAATTGACCAAAAGACCTAGGGTGGGACAGGGATGCAGGATGCAAAACTTATTATGTTCAGTCAGTACGTTACCAACACACCGCCTGAAAGAAGATTCATAGTAACTTTTTCAAAAGGAATTGGATCTCTGTTAAAAATGAAATAGTTGCAGGGCTACAGGGAAAAAAGTAGGGAAGTGGGATTAATGGATTAGCTCTTGTAGAGAGACCAATGGATTGAATAGCCTCTTCTTATGATGTATGATTCTGTGATTCTAGTCGTCACTAGAACAGCAACGCTTTGCGGAAATTTGACATAAGTGCTCAAAACTCTGCACAGTGTATTACAGCGTGAACAGCAAAAGGTTCTGATGATAGTAGGAAAGGGTGCATCAATTCAGTATTAGTACCACTGTGTGGAGGTTAGTGGAAATATTTTCATGTCGAAGGGAGTCAGAATCTGAAACATTATTATTGCAATATCCATGAAAGTTAAGTCGATGAATTAGAAACACAAATGCAGAGAATGCTGGAGAAACTCAGTAGGACTGGCAGCATTTATGAGAGAGAAGGAAAGCTAACATTTTGAGTCTAGTATGTCTCTTCTTCAGAATATTTTGCACTTATTTCAATAAACTAGATAAATACTTTGAGTGCAAAATGGTTATTAATGACAATAAAATAATTTAGGAAAAAAATGCAGGAAAGGAGCTGGAAAATAGGATGGGATGCCAGAAGCAGAATGGATTAATGTTCTGCAATTTTTATAATTCTATAAATTACCATTTAGTAGTACATTAAACATCAGTGTGAAACAATTTACAGAAAATTGCTGAAGTATTACAGAATAATTTCAAATTGCACTCATCAGATCATACATGAGAATGCCAATTTTCAAATCATCACAACAATTTATAACACATGAAAAAAGCACACTGTAATAAAATGTGAGGCTGGATGAACACAGCAGGCCAAGCAGCATCTCAGGAGCACAAAAGCTAACGTTTCGGGCCTAGACCCTTCATCAGAGAGGGGGATAGGGTGAGGGTTCTGGAATAAATAGGGAGAGAGGGGGAGGCGGACCGAAGATGGAGAGAAAAGAAGATTGGTGGAGAGGAGAGTATAGGTGGGGAGGTGGGGAGGGGATAGGTCAGTCCAGGGAAGACGGACAGTTCAAGGAGGTGGGATGAGGTTAGTAGGTAGGAGATGGAGGTGCAGCTTGGGGTGGGAGGAAGGGATGGGTGAGAGGATGAACAGGTTAGGGAGGCAGAGACAGGTTGGACTGGTTTTGGGATGCACTGGGTGGAGGGGGAGAACTGGGCTGGTTGTGTGGTGCAGTGGGGGGAAGGGGACGAACTGGGCTGGTTTTGGGATGCGGTGGGGAAAGGGGAGATTTTGAAGCTGGTGAAGTCCACATTGATACCATTGGGCTGCAGGGTTCCCAAGCAGCATATGAGTTGCTGTTCCTGCAATCTTCGGGTGGCATCATTGTGGCACTGCAGGAGGCCCATGATGGACATGTCATCTAAAGAATGGGAGGGGGAGTGGAAATGGCTTGCGACTGGGAGGTGCAGTTGTTTATTGCGAACCGAGCGGAGGTGTTCTGCAAAGCGGTCCCCAAGACCTATGACGTTTTGACGTATTTTTGGCGCATAGTGTGTGTTGTGCCTCCCCGTTGGCCCCGCCGGTAAGCCCAACAGTCCTGGCTGCTGGGTGACCAAACGACCAGAAAAAGTACGAGACGGCCGTGTTCTATACAGTCCAACACTCAAAAAACCAGCATGAGTCTCCAGTTCCACTGGAGCAATCCGGTTGGGAAGCGTCCCGGATAAACAACCTCCCGGCAGCATCATCCACAACCACGAGCTGTGATAAATCATTCGGTTGTACATGCGTAACATCCGCAACAAGGTCCATCTCGGTCCAGATCGAGACAGCGACATTGAGACATTACCTCCTACTATACATGGAGCTGAGTTCAGTCTGACAGGAGCCGGCTCACCTTGTATTGGATGACATAGATAACGTTGAAGAAGGCACCGTAAGGGCAGCCCACCCTGCGGTTGAGATAAGCATTACCACCCAAACCTTCCACAACAAAAGTTATCGAGAAGCACACTGATTGGTTGACAGAACGTCTACTGTTAGATGTACTTTTGCAATGAGTAGAAGTTGATGAACAATCCAGAATGTGCTCATAGCTACATTAACAACCAATTTAAGATAATCAGTCAAGCTTATAAAATGTTTCATTTTTAATTGCTAGAGTGACATATGTTCATACATGGGATCCGTTCTTTGCAAACAAAGGTTCAAAATCCAGGTTCAAATTTTGCAGCTTTTTTGAATTGCCATGAACCTTGGGGAGCCTACGGTTTCCCGTTGCTCTCTGCATGGCTGTGCTTGAGCCAATCAGCTTCCTTTTGTCTTGTAGTATAAATTGTTGTGCTTGTTTGAAATGTGTCTTTCTTGTAGTTGTCCTGATGAGTGTAAAACAAAAAGCCTTGGTAACCGTCTTTACTTTACAAATTAAGGGCGCACAGTGGCTCACAGAGCTAGGGACCCGGGTTTGATTCCACCCTCGGGTGATTGTCTGTGTGGAGGTTGCACATTCTCCACGTGTCTGCGTGGGTTTCTTCTGGTTTCTGGTTTCCTCCCACAGTGCAAAGATGTGCTGGGTAGGTGGGTTGGCCATACTAAATTGCCCGTAGTGTTCAGGGATATTTTGATTAGGTGGGTTAGACAGGGTGAAATGGAGGGGCGGGAGTAAGGGAATAGGCCCGGGTGGGGTACTCCTCGGAGGGCTGGTGTCAACTTGTTGGGCCAAATGGTCTGTTTCCACACCGTAGAAACTCTATGAATCATCTACAAATTGTTTCACACTGATCTTTACTTAGTTTGTATAGACTCTACAATATTAGTACATCATAAGTACTTACAATATGAACTATGTCTCAGTTAGTAGCACTCTACCTCTGGGCCTGAAGGTTATGAGCTTGAGTCTCACTCCAGAGGCTCAAGCACACAAACAAGGCTGATGTTCCAGTGTGCTACTGAGGAAGTACTGTACTGTCTAAGTTATATATTATACTGAGGCACTTTCTGCTCTCTCAGGCAGACACCAAAGGTTCCTTGGTACTGTTTTGGAGAAGTACAGGTGAGTGCTCCTAGTGTCATGATCACAACTGAAAACAGCTTATCTGACCTATTTACTGACTGGCATCTGTGGGATCTTGCTGTGCACAATGTGGCTGCTGCTATTCCCACAGTGACGATACTTCAGAAATACTTATTTGGCTGTAGTAGACTTGTCTGGGATTGTGATAAATGCGATACACAAAAAACAGTACAGTTCTGTTTAAACTATATTGATACTGCCACAATTTTGGGGAGTTACAAGGAAGACAAATGGGCCAAAGGACAAATAGCATAAGATGTAAGCTCAGTTGGTCATTGAAGTTTTAATTGATTTAGTCTTGTTAGGGAACAAGTCATGGAGCATTCCCATGTGAATTGAACTGTGCTGGGTAGAAGCCAGGTTTGAGCAGATTGTGAAGGGAATACTTTTTATGAGCCAAATGACCTTTTACTCATTTTTTTTCTGTTCTTATGATTTTTGAGGTTCAGTGATCCATGTGATGAGTTCCTGATTTCCGTCCTGCTGCAGGCCTTTTAATTAAAACAAAATTGCCATCAGATTTCTATTGATCAGCAACTGAAGAACATTACCTAATATCACAAAATGTTAGTCTTCATCCCATATTCTTAAAGTGTGTTTGCGAACTCATTAAGCTCACAAGGGGTGGGGAAGGCTTCCTCTATGCAATTGATGTAAAGCAATTTTAACTATTCTTTGTCAACTTTTTTTTGTGATTTTGCCATACCATGTGCTCTAAAGAAATCCTTCCATCATTGTTTGAGCACTTCTCATCTTATTATCAAAATTTTCTTGGAAACAATAAGGTATAGAGTTTAGAGGTAATGGGAACTGCAGATGCTGGAGAATCCAAGATAATGAAATGTGAGGCTGGATGAACACAGCAGGCCAAGCAGCATCTCAGGAGCACAAAAGCTGACATTTCGGGCCTAGACCCAGATAGGTTAAAGAGAAGGCAGTCCCACTTTTCTCTTAGATAACAAAGTGTGGAGCTGGATGAACACAGCAGGCCAAGCAGCATCTCAGGAGCACAAAAGCTGACGTTTCGGGCCTAGACCCTTCATCATTAAAAAAAAACACAAAAGAAAAAAAAACTTGGATTCTCCAGCATCTGCAGTACCCATCATCTCTGACCACTTTTCTCTCAACATCTTTTCCAAAACTGATAGGAATACCACCTGCAAGGTCCCCTCCAAGCCATACATGCCATCCTGCCTTAGAAATCCATCGCTATTCCTTCACTGTAGCTATTCCTTCCTGGAACTCCCTCTCTGCACCTATAGTACAAGGACTGCAGCAATTCAAAGAGGTCGCTCACAACCATCTCCTCCAGGGCAGTTAGGGATGTGCCATAACAATGGCAGGAGTTTCTGGGTGTAATTGAGGACACAGTACAGAGGTTCATCCCAAAGAAAAGAAAGATTATCCGGGGTGGGATTAGACAGCCATGGCTGACAAAGGAAGTCAGGAAATATATCAAAGAAAAAGAGACAGCCTATAAAGTGGCCAAGAGCACTGGGAAATCAGAAGATTGGGAAGGCTACAAAAACAAACAGAGGATAACAAAGAGAGCAATAAGGAAGGAGAGCATCAAATATGAAGGTAGGCTAGCGAGTAATATTAGAAATGATAGTAAAAGCTTCTTTCAATACATAAGAAACAAATGAGTGGAAAAGGTAGATATTGGGCCACTCCAAATTGATGCTGGAAGGCTAGTGATGGGAGATAAGGAAATAGCTGAAGAACTTAATAAGTACTTTGCATCAGTCTTCACAGTGGAAGACATGAGCAGTATGCCAACAATTAGGGAGAGCCAGGGGGCAGAGTTGAGTATAGTAGGCATTACAAAAGAGAAAGTGCTAGAAAAGCTAAAGGGTCTAAAAATTGATAAATCTCCTGGCCCCGACAGGCTACATCCTAGAGTTCTGAGGGAGGTGGCTGAGGAAATAACGGAGGCTTTGGTTGTGATCTTTCAAAAGTCACTGGAGTCAGGGAAAGTCCCCGATGATTGGAAAACTGCTGTTGTCACCCTCTTGTTTAAGAAAGGATCAAGACAAAAGATGGAAAAGTATAGGCCGATTAGCCTAACCTCCATTGTTGGTAAAATTCTGAACTCCTGGAAGTGCAGGGTCAGATTAGAAAAAGTCAGCATGGATTTAGTAAGGGGAGGTCGTGCCTGACAAACCTGTTAGTATTCTTTGAAGCGGTAACAAGCATGTTAGACCAGGGAAACCCAGTGGATGTTATCTATCTAGACTTCCAAAAGAACTTTGATAAGGTGCCTCACGGGAGGCTGCTGAGCAAGGTGAGGGCCCATGGTGTTCGAGGTGAGCTACTGGCTTGGATTGAGGATTGGCTGTCTGACAGAAGGCAGAGAGTTGGGATAAAAGGCTCTTTTTCAGAATGGCAACCGGTGACGAGTAGTGTCCCGCAGGGTTCAGTGTTGGGGCCACGGCTGTTCACCTTATATATTAATGATCTGGATGAAGGGACTGGGGGCATTCTGGCGAAGTTTGCCGATGATACAAAGATAGGTGGACAGGCAGGTAGTACTGAGGAGGTGGGGAAGCTGCAGAAAGATTTAGACAGTTTAGGAGAGTGGTCCAGGAAATGGCTGATGAAATTCAATGTGAGCAAATGCAAGGTTTTGCACTTTGGAAAAAAGAATACAGGCATGGACTATTTTCTAAACAGTGAGAAAATTCGTAAAGCAGAAGTACAAAGGGATCTGGGAGTGTTGGTCCAGGATTCTCTAAAAGATAATTTGCAGGTAGAGTCTGTGATTAAGAAAGTGAATGTAATGTTGTCGTTTATCTCAAGAGGGTTGGAATAGAAAAGCAGTGATGTGCTTCTGAGGCTTTATAAAGCTCTAGTTAGGCCCCATTTAGAATACTGTGTCCAATTTTGGGCCCTACACCTCAGGAAGGACATACTGGCCCTGGAGCGTGTCCAGCAGAGATTCACACGGATGATCCCTGGAAAGCTAGGTTTAACGTACGATGAACGGCTGAGGATCCTGGGATTGTATTCATTAGAGTTTAGAAGGTTGAGGGGAGATCTAATAGAAACTTACAAGATAATGTATGGCTTAGAAAGGGTGGACGCTAGGAAGTTGTTTCCGTTAGGCGGGGAGACTAGGGCCTGTGGGCACAGCCTTAGAATTAGAGGGGGTCAATTTAAAATGGAAATGAGGAGACATTTCTTCAGCCAGAGAGTGGTGGGCTTGTGGAATTCATTGCCACGGAGTTCAGTGGAGGCCAAGACATTAGATGCCTTCAAGGCAGAGATCAATAAATTCTTGATCTCACAAGGAATCAAGGGCTACGGGAAGAGCGGGGGTAAGTGGAGTTGAAATGCCCATCAGCCATGATTAAATGGCAGAGTGGACTCGATGGGCTGAATGGCCTTACTTCCACTCCTATGTCTTATGGTCTTATAAATGCTGGTCTACCCAGTGACGTCCACGTCCCATGAAAGAATTACAAAAAAGAAAAAGGTTACTTAATTATTCACCAATCAATGGCAAAGTAGCTGCTTGAATTTGAAAGGAGAGATAGTTCTTGATCCTGGATCATGTTATTTACAGTCCAGAAAGCTAGCTGTTAAAAAAGAAAACAGAAGCTGATCTTTACATATTCTATAAGAATTTATTTACAACGATATATGTTACAAGCATTCATGTCCTCACCAAACTGCCCCAGTTTCAGTCAGTTCTATTTATAGCAGCACATATGCAGCCCTAGTTCACGTCCATTGCTTGCATTCAATGAAGTACAACTGGTACATGCTCTCACCATGTATACTCTGGTCCCTTTAAGTCTTAGGGATGGATGATCAAAGTCTTTGGATTATCCCTTGCTTGAGTGCAAATGTTTGACCCTCAACCTCAAGCATTCTCCAAAAGGACTGAGAATGAAAGTGAATATTGACCTTCATTTGTGACCATGAAAAGCTGCACTCCACATGACGTAACTGCTACGACATATATCTTGAGAATTACAATCATGAGATCACGTGGTAATTGTCAAATAGGATGATTATTTAACTCAGATTAATTCATCCAATCAGGCTGGTCCTAAAATTCTCACAATATAACATCAAAACTTTTTGTTAAATGATTTTGCTTCCACTATTCTGCCTGGAAGTATATTCCCCACAAAGATCACTTTCTTTAGGCTGCAGAGGAACTTGGAGTGGGAAGATAAAAATCCAGTTGGCATGGTCCATGCACATACCAATGACAAAGACAAAATGAGGACAGAAGTTCTGCTAAGGGAGTATGAACAGCTCGGGGCTAAATTAAAAAGCAGAATCAAAAACGTAATAATATCTGGACTACTACCTGAGCCACAAGCTAATTGGCACAGGGTCAATAAATTAAGCCGGTAAATGCATGGCTTAGAGATTGTTGTGGGAGAAAGAGGGTTGAATTTATGTGTCATTGGAACTAGTACTGGGGAAAAAAGGACATGTTCCAATGGGACAGTCTTCATCTGAATCATGCTGGGACCAGAGTCCTAGTGAATCGTATAACTAGGGCTGTAGACTAAATTGGGCATGGAGGGTTCAGTTGTAGGGGAAATTAGAAAACCCAAATGAAAGGAGGAGGTAAAGAGTGCAGGTTAGCAATCTAGCGGATGGTTACCAGACAATAAAGGTGAGGGACAGAAAGACGTGATTGTCTTTATGCACCAAGGATTTATAAAAGTGTAGGGAAATTTCCCAGTAGAACAAATTTAAAAGCTTTGTATCTAAATGCACGAAGCATCAAAATAAAATTAATGAGTTAATGGCGCAAATAGAAACAAAAGCGTACAATTTGGTAGTGATGACTGAGACATGGTTACAAGGAGACCAGGTCTGGAAATTGAACATCCAAGGGTACTCAGCATTTCAGAGGGATAGACTGAAAGGAAAAGGAGGTGGTGTAGCTTTGCTGGTGAAGCAAGGGGTCAGTGCTGTAATGAGAGATGACATAAGCACAGAAAATCAAGATGTGGAATCAGTCTGGGTAGAAATAAAAAAAAGCAAAGGGAAGATGTACTTGGTAGGAATAATCTATAGGTCCCCAAACAATAGTTCCACAGTGGGGCACAGTAAAAACCAGGACATAACAGAGGCTTGCAAGAAAGGTATGGCAATAATTATGGGTGATTTTAACATGCAAATATGGAAGAATCAAATTGGCAAGGGTAGCCTGGAGGCAGAATTCATTGAATGTATTATAGATTGTTTCTTGGAGCAGTATGTTATGGAACCAACCAGGGAGCAGGATACACTGGATTTAGTATTGTGTAATGAAGAGAGGTTAATTGGATACATGATAGTTAAGGATCCTTTAGGGAGTAGTGACCATAGTATGATTGAATTTTGAATTCAGTTTGGTGGTGAGAAAGTGCAGTCCCACAGTAGTGTTCTGGCATGAAACAAAGGAAATTACATAGGCACAAGGATGGATTTGGTCCGAGTAGATTGGGCAGGAAGGGTAAAAGCTCAGACAGCAAATGAGCAGTGGCAGTTGTTGAAGGAGCCACTCAATTCCTCACAACTAAAATAAATATAGTGAGGGAGAACGATGGTAAGGGGGTAAAAAACCTCCATGCCTAAACAAGGAGGTCAAGGACAATACAAGTCAAAACCTAAGGTATACCATATTGCAAAGGCCAGGGGCAGGCAGGTGGAGTGGGAGAAATTCAAACGTAAACAAAGGGACATGAAAAAGATTAATAAAAATAGCTAAGGTAAATTGCGAAAGGAAACTAGCAGAAAATATCAAAAAGGATAGCAATAGCTTCTATCGGTATATAAAAGGGAAGAGAATCACTCAGGTGAATGTTGGCCTCTTGGAAGATGAAACTGGAGAGTTAATAATTTGGAACAATGAAATGGCAGACATGCTACATCAATACTTTGCCTCAGTTTTCACAGTGGAGGGCAATAGTATCATCCCTATTGGAACGAGCAAGTCAGAGGCAGTAGAGAGGGTATAACTTACAACAATCGACATCGATAGGGAAAAGGTACTCAGCAAACTATTGGGACAATTCCCCTGGATCTGATGGCCTACATCCTAAAATATTAAAGATAGCGGTGGCGGAGATAGTGGATCCGTTGGTTACGATGTTCCAAAATTTCCTGGACACAGGAAAGGTTTCAGTGGATTGGAAAAATGCTAATGTAATGCCCTTATTCAAAAAGTGAGGGAGGCAATATGTGGGAAATCACAGACCAGTTAGTTTCCCATCTGTTGTTGGCAAAGTGTTAGAATCAATTATCAAGGAAGCAATATCAGGGCATTTGGAAAGTCAAAACTCTATCCATCAGAGTCAGCATGGTTTTATAAAAGTCAAATTATGCTTGACTAATTTTCTAGAGTTCTTCAAAGATGCAACAAGCAAAGTGGACAATGGGGATCCTGTAGATGTAATATATCTGGACTTCAGGCAGGTGTTTGATAAGGTGCCGCACAAAACGTTAATTCACAAGGGTGGATCATATGGGATTAGGGGTCATTTATTAGCTTGGATAGATAGATGACTGGCTGATGGACAGAAAACAGAGAGTCAGGATAAATGGGGTTTATTCTGGATGACAAGAAGTAACTAGTGGGGGTGCCATGGGGTTCGGTCCTTGGACCCAGCTATTTACCATCTACATCAATGACTTGGATACAGGGATAGAAGGCTGTAGAGCCAAATTTGCAGACAGCATAAAAATAGGTGGGATGGTAAATTACAATGAGGAAATAAGAACCTTACAAATAGATATACATAGGTTAGGAGGGTGGGCCAAAACGTGGCAGATGGAGTTTAACATGGATAAGTGTGAGGTCGTGCATCTTGATTGGAAAAATGGGAATGTGACCTATTATCTAAATGGGGAAAGACTTCAGGGTACTCCCGTGTAAAGAGATCTGGGTGTCCTTGTTCATGAGTCACAGAAAGCTAGCATGCAGGCACAGCAGATATTAAAGAAAATGAATGGAATATTGGCTTTTATAGCTAAAGGAAAAGGATGCAAAGGTAAGGAAGTATTGTTGCAACTATACAAGGCATTGGTGAGGCCGCACCTGGAGTATTGTGCACAGCTTTGGTCCCCTTATTTGAGGAAAGATGTAATGGCATTGGAGGCAGTTCAGAGGAGGTTGACTAGATTGATTCCAGAGATGAGGGGTTTGCTGTATGAAGAGAGATTGAACAGTTTAGGCCTATACTCTCTGAAATTTAGACGAGTGAGCTGAGATCATACTGAGGTACTTAAGATGATAAAGATATAGATAAAATAGACATGGAGCAGATGCTTCTTCTTCTGTGGTATTCTAAATTGAGAGGTCATAGCCTTAGGATAAGGGGCAGCAAATTAACACAGTTGAGGAGAAACTACTTCTCCCAAAGGGTTGTGAATCTGTGAAATTTGCTACCTCAAATTTCGGTGTGGTGGATGTTGGGACAGTGAGTAAATCTAAGGAGGAGTTAGACAGATTTTTAATTGGTAATAGGTTGAAGGGTTATGGGGAAAAGGCAGGAAATTGGGAATGAGGGGCATATCAGCATGATCGAATGGCAGAGCAGACTTTGATGGGTTGAATGGCCTAATTCTGCTCCTACATCTTTTGAATTTATGAACTTCTTTGTGAGAATTTCCTGATATCAATTCAAAATATTTTTCTACTTAGTTCATGTATATTACTGGCAAAGGCAAGATTAATTACTCATTCCTAATTACCCAGAAGGCAGGTTTCCTTCCCTGAAGGACATTGGTGAACTAGATGGGTTTTTATGACAATTGATCATTTGACTCACTTTTTATTGAATTCAAATGTCAGCATATGCCATGGTGGGATTTGAACCCATGTCCCCAGACATTAACCTTTTTGGATTACGAGGACCATTGACTTTACAACCACATGACCACCAATTCCTTTTAACTTACTTTTCATCAGTTTGTTTGTGTCTGTTAGGTTTGTTGTTTAATTCCAGTTATTATTCTGTTTCCTCTTTGGACATGAGTGTTGCTGGCAAAGCAGTCACTTATTGCCCATTTCCCAGTTAGCCAGCAGGAGCTGGTGTTGATGAATGTTCTTCTGTAACTGCTTCCGTTCTTAGATACTGAATTCCAAGATATTGACTGAGCTGTAGTCAAGAAATGGTGACATATTTCCAAATCAGGATGGTGTGTGACGGGAGAGGGAACCTGGAGATGGCCAGATCCTTGCAACATTGCCACTTGTCCTTCCCAATGGTTGCAGGTGAGGGAGGTGCTTTTGAAGTAACCTTGTTTATTTCCTGCAGTGTATTTTGTATTTAGAAGGTGAACCACAGCCTCTGTCCCATCCTGCTCTTTGAGTTAAGGGATGGGTGCAGATAAGTAACTGGTCAACAGTAACCTTCAAGAGATCGTTGATGGGAAACTTACTGATGACAGAGTCATTAAAGGACAATGTGGTGGCCGACTTTCCTCTTGCTTTGGATGGGCTGGCATGGCTACTTTCACTGTGAATGCTCCCTGCCATTTGTCATCCCAATCTTAGGTGTTATCCAGATCCTGAAATGTACTACTCCCAATGAGGAACAGCTGAACTCTGCACAATCATCAGTGAACAGCCCCACTCTAAGCCTTGTAATGTATGGAAGGTCACTGAAGCTGTTGCACATGGTTAGGAAAGATGAATGTTTTCTATATGCTGAGCAACCTTATAAGTCTCAAGAAGACTGTCTTTCAGATGTCTTCTTTTCAGGTTGTCTCCAGTGCGAAAATGTGAAGTTGTTCATTTTGGAAGGGAGAACAAAAGAACAAAGTATTATTTAAATGGAGAAAAACTGCAGGATGCTGCGATACAAAGAGACTTAGGGTCACTTGTGCACAAAACACAGAAAGCTAGTACACTGGGGCAGCAGATTATCAGGAAGGTTAATGGAATGTTGGCCCTTAGTTCAAGGGGCTTGAAGTATAAGAGTAGGGAAGTCTAACTCATCTGTACAAGGTACTGATGAGACCACATCTGGAGTACTATGAGCTGTTTCAGTCCCCTTATTTAAGGAAAGATATCATTGCATTGGAGGCAGTTCAAGGAAGGTTCACTAGGATGACCTCAGCATGGAGGGACTGTCTATTGAGCAAAGGCTACTCAGGCTTGGACTCTAGTCATTGCAATGTAGAAGAATGAGAGGTGATCTCATTGAAACATATAGGATTCTTAAGTGGCTTAACAGGTAAATGCTGAGAGGAGAGTCTAGGACCCGAATAGTCTCAAAACAAAGAGGAACCAATTTAAGATTGTGATGAGGAAGAATTTCTTCTCTCAGAGGGTTGTGAGTCTTTGGAACTCCTTGCCACAGTAAGCTTTGGGGACAGAGTCCTTGTGTATATTTAAGGCTGAGATGGATAGATTCTTGATTAGTTGAGGAATTAAGGGTTATGGCCAAAGGGCAGGAAAGGAGACATTCGGAATGTCGAATCAGTTATGATCCTACTGAATGGCAGAGCAGGCTCGAGGGGCCAAATGGCCTATTCCTGTTCCTATTCCTTATGGTCTTCAGGTAGTTATACTGTCAGTCTGAAGGCATGCAAATCCAGATTTACTGAGCAGTCAGTCACCAACCCATCTCAAATTGTTGAAGGTCATTCTGGCTGATCTCTGAAGCCCTTCAGTGATGACTACTCAGCTTCAATGACCTCATGGTATAATGCATGGAAGATTCACAACATTCTAAATAGGCTTCAGCCTGGGGACCACCTGAAGGATCAAACCTTCTGCCTCCATAACAGTGGTCATCCATCAACTGTCCCTGAGCCAGCCGTGAGAGACACTGATGATCATTTTGAGCTTTAGATGATATCACATCCACGAATTCAAAAACTTGGCCTATTTACAACTACTATGTGAACAGGGATAAAGTGACTGCCTCCAAGACTCTTCATTTTGGCCCAAAGTTTAAAAATAACTAGTCATCTCCAGAGGCCTCACATCCAAGCAGTCAAGATCAAATATAGTCTTGAGGTTAGACACTAGAGGATAATTTGCCGAGGGCAGTGGATATAATTGAGTCCTTATTTTGTGTTTCCATTACATATCCCCATCTATAACATAAACAGCCTATGTAAGCTCCTCACACTGTAATTACAGCTGTCTCCAGCGGGGCACCTCTTCTTCTCACACCTCATGTTTTATGAAGCACACGCTGCACCTACTTCATAGATGAAAATATAAAGTGTCTCCATCATGCAATTTCTGTGCTCCTAATCAAAACCTGAAGCACATCATCAACCGCACTGCACTCAAAAGTAGCCTGTAAAGCTATCTACCAGAGGCTGTCTTTGGTAATTATATTTGTGTTGTGCTGTTTGCTACTACCTCGTGAAAGGAGAAAGGTTTCAGTTCAACTTGGCCTATAGTTTGATCCTCCTCAGACACATTCTACTGTTTGGCTATGTGTAGTTAAACATTCATGTTGTTCTTGCTGCTTTCTGCTGTCTATTGCTTAGATTTGTTTCATACTGAGTTGAGTAGAACTGCACAGCCACTTCCTGCATCTTAGCTATTTCAACATCACTCCTGGATCAAGAGCAGAACAGGAAGACAAATCAGAGAACTGAAATGTCACTCAAGAAGACAAAGAAACATTCCTCAGATTAATCTCAGATGTCCGTCGGCTGACTTGCTGGAAGCTGGTTTATCAGGAAAAATGATATGCACTCTTTCATCTCCCAGAGTTAGATTCAAAATTGACTGAGGAAGGATCATTGAGGAATATTCA
Organism: Stegostoma tigrinum; assembly: GCF_030684315.1. Lineage (NCBI taxonomy): Eukaryota > Metazoa > Chordata > Chondrichthyes > Orectolobiformes > Stegostomatidae > Stegostoma > Stegostoma tigrinum. Next base: position 12,103,821 of record NC_081404.1, on the reverse strand, counting down.
TAACAATTCATCTTCACCACAGCTCCTATACATCTTCTTCAATATATTTCTCCTCTTTTTTTTCCCAAATGCTGGCTTCAAGACTAGACGCTTTATGGCTAAAGTATGAAACACATCCGTGATCATTTTATCATAATCATTACTTATTAACGATGACTATATGTTTACTGTAACCCTTTTCTGAATAACCAGGCCATGATTTGGATCTGACTAAAGCCAGCTTTCCTGGTTTGATCATTCCCATTGCAAAGTAAATCCCTGGTGGTAACTGCAGGTTAAAATGCTTCAGAATGAAAAAAACTGAAAGCACCATGCACACCGGACTTTTTTTTTCCCGGTCTGAATCTTGATATTTATTTTAACTGACATTTTTACATGTGATTTGAGAGCAAATTGCTGCATCATATGGTTGTACAAAACTTGAGCATCACTGAACAAAGAGACATGCTGTTGAAACTTCTTATCTTGCACTCATCAGCACAGAGTTTCAAGAATACCAAGTCCCTAAGAGAAGTAATTATCTGCAAAAAAAAATTACCATCCTCCCCGTGCCCACCATGATAATTTCCAGAATTCTTGTTTCAGATGTGAATTTTTTTTTGTTTGTGACACAAAGTTCTTCCAATAATTGACTGATGAGGTTTTGATAAATGTAGAGTGGCTGTTCTCTTTCTGTTACCCTGACTACTGTATGGAGTATTCTGACCTTTAATGGCACTCATTATGGGCAAAGTAACTGAAAACTAAATTCTCCACCAATTTCATTTAAAAAAACGTTACTTGTGCGCTTCTAGCTAACATTTTCCATTGTAAATCTACATGTCCACAGTTCTAACAGAATTAATCTAAGTAGGTTTAGTGCAAGCCATGCCTCCTCTTGTGGTGCAGTGAAAATGTCCCTGCGTCTGACCCAGGAACTCTGGTTTTAAGTCCCACTCTGGGAATTGATGGCAAAGAAAGGTGCACTTGTATGCTGGCCAGGCAAATTTATTATCAACATATAACTCCGATAGTTGGAGTGTCTCCTATAATCAGCTGTGCTTGATGTAAAGAGGTGTCCCTCAAGCCAAAACTCTAGTGACAAACTAGCAATCTATTCCAGAAAAAAAAAGCTTTGGAAGCAAATGTAACCACATGCTTCATAAACCATGAGGTGTGAGAAGAAGAGGTGCCCCACTGGAGAGAGCTGTAATTACAGTGTGAGGAGCTTACATAGGCTGTTTACATTACAGATGGGGATATGTAATGGAAACACAAAATAAGGACTTAATTATATCCACTGCCCTAGTCAAATTATCCTCTAGTGTCTAACCTCAAGACTATATTTGATCTTGACTGCTTGGATGTGAGGCCTCTGGAGATGACTAGTTATTACCATCTTTGGGCTAAAGTGAAGAGTCTTGGAGGCAGTCATTTTATCCCTGTTCTCATGGTAGTTGTAAATAGCCCATGTTTTTGCACTCATGGTTTGTGATATCGTCTGAAGCTCTCAGAGATTACTGCATGTAATCACCCCCAGGCACCCATTACTCTCTTTGTAACCATTCTGGGCATGTCATATGCATAACATTGAAACCTGGTTATTATGTGCTTGGCATGTTAAATATAAACCTATGATCAAGCAATTTATCAACACAAATCAGAGAAGCAGCTGATTTAAATTGGAACACACTCCATGTGTTGTGCAACGCCAGGCCTATAGGCTGAACCATAGCCATATATTTGTTGCATGGATCCCACTTCGCACTTATACTCTGAACAATCAGTCTGCACTTGCTCCTCAAACAACATCACTCCATCAGATGATTTATTCAATTTCACATTGCTGATGATGAGATTTTTCTCTGCATACATTGGCTGTTGCATTTCCTATGCAGCATTACTAGATTTTAAAAAAAGCTCATTAGCCGCGAAGTACTTTACAACATCCTCAGGTTGTGAAAAGCGCTGCATAAATGCAACTTCCTTGTTTTGTTGACCAGTTTTCCCTGGCCCTAACTCAGCTTGCTCCACAGTGAAGGTCAAGGGTGAATTTGACACGATTGTCAAGCCCCTAACTCTGTGCAACATGTGGCCAGGTTGAAGCTCAGCACCAAGTTGGTGATATAGCAAAAGCCGGAACGAATACTTTGTATACTGGTACCTGAAACACATTTCCGATCAGACAAATAAAAGGTGGAATTTTGACTGTGCCTGCAAAATATCAGCTTGAGTGTAAAAGACAGAGTTGACACATTGCCCTCAAAACTGATGTGCTCCATGATGTCACGACCACATAGATCCCCGTCAATCTATTCACTTAGTTTGACTCCCTGAGGCCTGTAGTAAACAGATTTCAGTGAGTTTTCTGTCTCAACCTGTAGTCTGCTGAAAGATTGGAATTCAGGTCTGTGCTTGAGTTAGGAGCCTGGTTTCTCATCAAAGTAAGAAATCAGCTGATTTTGCCGGATTGGGAACCTTATCTCCCATTAATGTTTGATATTTTTGGCATTTAATATCAGAATATCTCTGGAGAAGCACAGCAGTGTTGAGGTTTGTAGACTTTACAGCACAGAAAGAGACCATTCAGTGCAATTGATCTATACAAGCATCAAAAGAATAAAAGACTTGCATTTATAAAATGCCTTCCATGAGCAGAGCATTCCCAAGCAGTTTCTAGCCACTGTATTTCTTTTAAGTGTGATCACTGCCATATTGTAGGAAACACTGCAGCCAATTTGATAACACAGCAAGCTTCCATGAACAGGTTTTGTGATTTTGATTGAAGGAAAAAAATCAGCCAGAACACCAGGTAGAACTTTCCTGTTCATCTTCAAAATAGAGCCACGAGATCCTTTGTAAATGTAAGACAGTAGGCAGACCTTCAGTTTCACACTTCATTCAGTGGATGGCACCTTTGACAGTGCAGCACTCCCTCAGTACTGGGCTGGAGCATCATTCCTGACTTTTGTGCTCAACTCTGGGAGTGGACTTTGAGCCTAGCGATTGCAAACTCAGAGGTGTGAGTGCCATCGACTGAGCCATGGCTGACACTTGACACTCCACGCATCCCTACCATCACACTTTATCAACATATCTTTTTCTCCTCCTTTATATGTCTATCCAGCTTCCCACTAAATATATGGATTCTATAACACGTCTGTTGGTGTGAGTTCCACATTCTCAACACTGCTTGGGAACAGACATTTCTCCTGAATTCCCAATTGGATTTATTAGTGGCTATCTGATGTTTATGACACGACCTCCCGTTTTGGTACTCCTCACAAGTGGATACAGCTGTTGAGTGCCCTACCAAGTCCCTTCCAAATTTGAAAGACCACCTCCCCGTTGTATTTTTATTGAGATTACAGAGTCCCAGCCTTTTCTTTCTTTCCCTGTAATTAGGTTATTTGATGCCTGAGATGTGCACCAGCTACTTGTCCATATAGAGAGCTAGCTCATGCCTGGGTGGGTGCAGTTCTATCCTGAGTCTCAATGAGAACGAGGGCATTCTTGCTTTATTTTAGCACATCCAGTCGTGTCCTTGGCCCATGTCCCTCTCCTGAAAGCTGCCATTACTTTCTCTGAGCTGCCTTTTCTGAGGTTGCAGTTTGTAAACATATGGTTGGTGTCAAAACTTTGTCTGAAACTCTGCGGGAGATCCCGATCTCTTATGAGATTGCTATGATATTATTATCCCCAACGAAAAACTGCTGAAAAGGGCCAAATGTCTCATGACTACACACAAATGTTTCATTTTGCATTTTAAAGACAATAAAGAAAGCCACACACACGCTGGATCATGTAAAGCTGCTGATAAAGACAGACCCAGCATGTGAGCTATGCTTAGTATTTTTGTAAGTTAAGAATGAGACTATAGTTAACACAGCAGGTATATTGTTTTACAATTTCTGAATGAATTAACTATTTGAATAAGTTGTCCTTTGTTCAATGTTTATCTATGGGACAATAGCTGACAATGAATGATACAAAGGATATAATAGCAACTGGCTGCATAGTGAGTGAGCACATTTCACGTTCACACCTTAGATCTGCTGTCCAGGCTAATGGAATACAAGCCTTTGCCTATGCTGGCTGTACAGATTCTATATGTTCATTGCCAAGGATTCAGAGCACTTGGAACAGTTTCTTGTGGGTACATTCCAGCAGAGGAGAATTGCATATGATTCTGTTCAAATTAAATGTGAACCTGCCATTATCCTTCATCTAACTTACAGGTAACATTCATCTGGTCAGTGTCTGAGGTCTGAGTTTGACTCCTAAAGCTGACAAGTAGTGCTTATTTCTCAACATTTCTGTCATAAACTAAATCCAGCACAAAGTCCAAAAGATAGAAACCTGATACTGCCAGGCAGCTGAATGAACATAGTCAATTGTACTATTTAGTGTGACTCCTGCAATGTACCGCGCTGCACATGTTACACTGAAGTTCACGGTACAGCTGTTTATTTTCATTTGTTGTGGTAACTGGTGATGCCATTTCTTTCCATCCATAATTGCCCCTGAGAGGCCACCTTCCTGAATTGCTGTAGTCTGTGCTCTCGCAATGGTGTTGGGCGTAATTCCAGGATTTTCACCCAACAAACAATGAAGGAATGATGAGATGTATCCTGGACAGGATAGACTTGGACATTTACAGCACAGAAGGAGGACATTCAGCCCATTGTGTCTACACTATTTAACACAGATCCGATGATATTTATCTCATTTCCCCATTTTTGTTCCATAACCCTGGAAGCTAGGGCAAAGCAAGTGACTATCTAAATGCTGCTTAAATATTATGAGAGTTTCTGACTCAACCACCCTTTCTGGTCATGAGTTCCAGATTCCCATCACCTTCTCTGGTGAAAAATATGTTTCCTCAACTCTCCTCTTAGCCTTCTACCCCTCACATCAAATCTTTGCTCTCTGGTTAATGACTTCCTTACTAATGCAAAAAATAACTTCCCAGGCACCCTTCTATCCCCCTCATAATCTTACACATCTCCATCAGGTTTTCTCTCAACTTTCACTGCTCCAAGGAAAATAACCCTTGTCTATCCAAACTTTCCTCAGAGCTCACACCCTCCAGTCTAGGCAACATCCTGGTAAGTCTCTTCTGTGCCCTCTTTAGTGCAATCACATCCTTCCTGTAATGTGGTGACGAGAACAACACCCAGTACTCCAGTTGTGTCCTAACCAGTGTTTTATATGGTTCCAGCATAACCTCCCTGCTCTTGTACTCTATGCCTCAGCTAATAAAGGCAGGTATCTCACATGCTTTCTTAACCACCTACCCTCAGGGATCTGTGAATATGCACTCCAAGGTCCCTCTGATCCTCAGTTTTTTCCAAGGTCCTACCAGTCATATTGAATATCCTTGCCTCGTTAGCCTCCCCAGATGCGTTACTTTCTTGACCAGTCTTCCATGAGGGATCTTAACAAAAGCTTTGGTAAGGTCCGTATTGACCACATCAAATGTATTTCCCTTGTGAACAATCCTGGTTAGCTCACCAAAAAATGTGATTTAATTTGACAAACATGACCTTCCCTCAACAAATCTAACCTGAATATCCCTGATTGATTTGTGTCTCTTCAAGTGCAGATACATTCAACACCACCCCCCAGAACTTTATCTCATAATTTCCCCACCACTGAGATTAGATGGACTGTTGTTGCTGAACCAGGTCAGCGAATCCCTCTGTAGGCAAACAAAACTCAAGTGTTTTTGCGTGGTCCCTAGAATTGCTGACGTGACCTGTAGGAATTTGCTACTGTAGATCAACATCTTCAGAAAGGAAGCAGGGGCAATAGTCTGGCAACATCAAAGGTACTTCACAGTTAAGGGATTTTGATGATAAAATGTAAACTTTTGCCTAGCCACAGCTCTGCTGATCATAAATCAAATGACTCATAAAGGACATTGTGACATACAGGGCCCCCATGTTAAATCTTGTGCTGGTAATTGGGTTTTACATAGAATATTACAGCACAGCACAGGCCCTTCGGCTCTTGATGTTGTGCCGACCTGTCATACTGACCTGAAGCCCGTCTAATCTACACTATTCCATATACGTCCATATGCTTGTCTAATGACGACTTAAATGTACCTAAAGTTGGCGAATCTACAACCATTGCAGGCAAAGCGTTCCATTCCCTTACTACTCTGAGTAAAGAAACTACCTCTGACATCTGTCCGATATCTTTCACCCCTCAATTTAAAGCTATGCCCCCTCGTGCTCGCCATCACCATCCTAGGAAAAAGGCTCTCCCTATCCACCCTATCTAACCCTCTGATTATTTTATATGTTTCAATTAAGTCACTTCTCAACCTTCTTCTCTCTAACGAAAACAGCCTCAAGTCCCTCAGCCTTTCCTCCTAAGACCTTCCCTCCATACCAGGCAACATCCTATTAAATCTACTCTGCACCCTTTCCAAAGCTTCCACATCCTTCTCATAATGCGGTGACCAGAACTGTGCGCAATACTCCAAGTGCGGCCGCACCAGAGTTTTGTACAGGGTTTTGAGTGGGTGAAAAGAATATCTGTTTCACCTGACTTTGGCAAACCTCTGAAGGAACACCATTCACCCACAGGCTTCCCCTACAAACGCCAGTGTTCTATTCAGACTGGGAATTTACATGGAACTTGAAGAAGGGATAAAAATAAATCCAGAAATGATTTTGTATCATTGATCTCATTTGACCAGCTTCTTTAGGCTTGCGAGGCAACTCAAGAAAGTGTGTGTAAAATTTTCCACAGGTCTCAAATATATTCCATATTTGAGGTGAAAATAAAAGGAAAATGTCAAGTTTCAGAAACCAATGGTAGGTTAAAAGTTGTATTGACAGAAAAAGAGAAGTGCAGGCATCAATAAACAGTGTGAGAAAAATGGAGAAAGAAAAAAGAGGCACCAATAGGCAGGGTAGGTAAGAGAGAGATAGCAATAATCAAAGACAGCAAAAAATCCCAATCTCACAAATGAATTCTAGATGAAACCACTAGCATTAAGGCATAATTTACAGCTTTGAAGTACTCAGTGATAGATGGAATACACTATTTGTACAAGGCTGTCTTTGAGAGCAACATGAAAAGAATGTTTAAATTAAAGTGCTTATTCCAAGGGGTGTGTTTTATTCCTCTGCTCCTGATAGATTCTGAAGAAATGTGCCTCAGTGATAATTTGTTTTTTTACGTAACACTTTGCCAATTATTTTTCAACTGTGACATTTACTCATGATTCCAAGAGAATTGAAGCTAAATTTTAATTACCAGTGGGTCAAAAGATCACTTCCAATTATAGTCAGCCATAGACAATTACAGTCAACGCTTGGCTTTATTTTTATTAATTGACGAATATAATTGGGCCCAGGATTGCTAACCCTCCAGGAGTCCCAGAATCTCCAGGAATTGAGAGATTAATCTCCTGGGGACTGCTGTGAGCAAAGATGAGAAGAAGAAAAAAGTCAAGGGAGCATTAAAGAAAAGTTTTCGTTTTCTTTGTCCAGTTTTGTATGAGTTATTAAAATATCGGACAGTGAGTAAACAGGCTGCTTTACTGGATGGGCCTGCTGGGTTTCAGAGGCCTCATGATGAAGTCCACATGCCAACCAGACTTGGCAGCCCTGGAGACAATAAGGGCTGCAGATGCTGTCTGACCTGCTGCACTTTTCCAGCCTCACACCTATAGACTTGGCAACCTTCCCTGGCACTACATACAGTTCACTTTAGATTTTGATGAAAATTAGGCCTTGCTAAATTATTATAAGAGGATTGTGCGGCTGGGGAAAGAAGTCCTATTTGTACGCCTTCTCTCATAGATAGGAGGTCCTGTCCTAAATAAAATCCTCCATTTTGTTTTCAAAGACATGACAAATAATATTCCTCATATTACTGCAAAGGTAAAGTCACCATAGTCCTGCTCTCTCAATAGAGAAAGACAACTGGTTGTGGCTTAACATGAGAGTCACCATGCCTCAAGTGAGGGGAGAGGTTAAGGAGAGTCTTTCACAGTAACCTCAGCCAGTGCAGGAATTGAACCCACTGCTGTTAGCATCACTCTGCGTTACAAAATCACTCATTCAGGCAATTGAGCTAATCGGATATTGCTGCATTTCCTATGCTGATCATGTTGGAAACCAGAGCACTTCTTCTTATGCTGCTTGCACAGTGAACAGAGGTCCCAATGGTGAAAAGGGACCTCATTCTACCCAAATGGTCTCCTGTCCTCACAAGGCTTTGAGTGGGCCATTCTTCAAAATTACTTTCTCTTTGTTTTCCATGTGCAAACAGAAGAATTGGACACTAAGAACTATACACAGGCAGCATGGCTTTAATAACAGATCAAATATGTTTGGTTCAGAGATAATGGGAACTGCAGATGCTGGAGAATCCAAGATAACAAAGTGGGGGGCTGGACGAACGCAGCAGGACAAGCAGCATCTTAGGAGCACAAAAGCTGGGCAGAGTATGGCGCCATGGTTTGCAAAGTCACGAGCTGGAAGAAATGATCAGAAGTCATAAGACACCAGGTTATAGTCCAATAGTTTATATGAAATCACAAGCTTTTGAAGCACTGCTCCTTCGTCAGCTTGTGATTTCAAATAAGCCTATTGGACTATAACTTGGTGTCATGTGACTACTGGCCTTGTCCACCTCAGTTCAACACTGGCACCTGTATGTCATGGAAGAAAACAGGAAGTCTTGCATTTCAATGGCAACTGTCATGAGCCATGATGTCTCAAAGTAAATACTTTTGAAGTGCCATCACTGTTGTATTGCAGGAGGTAGAAGGCAGGCAAAGACTAGTAAAGGCTTGGATTTTAACGATACTATTAATGACTGCCTTTGTGTGCCTTGTTTTAATCACTCATGGTACGTAGGAGTTGCTGGCTAGGCCTGTCCCTAGCTGCCCTTGACATGTTGGTGGTGAAATAAATGTGCTTTCCTTTGCCAACTGTATCACAGAACATTGTAGCCATGTTTATCCTCTTCATTTCCACTCCCATTCTCAACTGGACTGTCGCCAGAACACCAAGCAACATTCCCAGTGGGAGAAAGGAAAAGTTAGGGTGTATTTCCTGACCAACAGTTCCAGTGGGCCATGGCGGATACTTTGAAGCAGGATGCTCACTGGCTGCTCAACCATGGCACAACATGTGACACTGTGGGATATCAAAGCTAACAATTCAGGAAATGAGATAACTGTTGCAGCAGTGAGAAACTTTTACAGGCAACATTTCCTTCCAGTAGCACAAGAAAATGTTGAATATAACTTCCATATGGACAGCAGAATGTTCCTCAGGAGTTAATAATGTGCTTCTTTGATGTTGTGTTGAATCAATGTTTGCTTTGGTTATTATCAGATACTGAATCTGATCTGGTGGCTTGTGACATACGATGATGTGAAGTATTTCAGAACAACAGCACTCCTTTTGAAAAGACAGAACGAAAGGAAACTAACAGGAGTGGGTGTTACGAAGCCAGAAATTTGGAGATGATCTTCCTGTGAGCTCAAGTCCAGTGCTGTTTTTAATTAGTTCCATTTGGAAATTGCACTGGAATTCAGTGATAATTCCAGCGTGTGGGACTCAGGACAGACTTTGCAGGAAATGAACATTATTGTGACTCAAACTCTGGAAATTAAAGAAAAAAGCAGAGGCCGATTAGCTTAGGGTTTACTCAACATGTGTGAGCTTATTAACTCTGTACTGAAACAGTATCATCAATAACTACTGCCATCTGGCGCAGACTGGCTTGTTGAGACGTTATGTGTCCTGACATGAAATGAAGTAAGGACAGGGTCAATTTAAGCCCTATTAATCATCCTCTTGGATTGTTACAACAGATTTATAAATCAAACAGCATACGTCATGGGAGCTTCTTCTAAGAAAGCTTACAATAAAAACAAAATGAGCTTGATTTTCATGTACATTTTATAGAAATGCAATGTCAAATTTTTGTCCCCTTTACAAGGTGATGAATTAAGATAAAGCATAGTCATATAAAGTCACATCCATGTGAAGAATGGTCATTAATGTGTAATTTATGGACAACTTTACTTCCATTAATATTAACAGAAAACAACCGGATGTGATTAATCCATGTGAAATTTACTTATGCCCTATCACTGGTTCATAGCTAGCTGTCTTGAAATGTAGTTGGTTGGTTAAGTGATAAAATCCCCACTGGTCATATTAAAACTGAGAAGTCCTCTGGAGGTGAGATGAGACTGACTATCTTTGACATCAAGGCAACATTTGACCAGTGTTGTATCAAGGAACCCTCATAAAATTAAGCTCAATGGGTATCAGGGGAAATTTCTCCATTGGTTGGAGTTATACTAAGCACAATGGAAGATGGTTGCGGTTGATACAGGTTAGTCATCTCAGCTGTAGGTCATCTCTACAGAAGTTCCTCAGGGGAGTGTCCTAGGCCTAACCATCTTCAGCTGCTTCATCAATGACCTTCCCTCCATCATAACGTCAGAAGTCTGATGTTCACTAATGATTACACAATGTTCAGCACTGTTCACGGCTCGTCAGATACTGAAGCAGTCCGTGTTCAAATGCAACAATATCCAGGCTTACGCTGACAAGTGGCAAGTACCTAGGATTTTGCTATTCACGGGAAAGGTTGTCTCTCCCTTCAGGTATAGCATGGTTCAAGACAAATGGTCTTGTTAGTTTGTGTTTAGATGCCAAGGAGATGGTATAACATTGTATAGGGGGAATCTGTGCAGCTATAGATCAGTTGGTAAAGTCAATAACCTGTGGCAGGGCACAAGGACAGACTGTACTGTAAAAGAGCATTTTACAAAAATAATTATGTTAAAGCCATTGTGGAAATGTCTTCTTTCACACACTTGCTCCATCTCTCCAATATCATCACTAATCCTGGGCACCCTGGCCTAGTCTTGGCTGAAATAATTTGTAGTCCTTTGCAGTATATATTATTAACTGGACACAATCCCAGCAGCAAAATCACTGTTGAAACCTAGCATTCAAGTGCTTATTATCATTACAAATCATTGAAGGTCTCTGTAGGTGAATGTCTATTGGAAAGCTGTTGAAGGAGGGGGGGGTTGATTGGCTGAAGGGAGTGTATGGGTAGGGGGCTGTTGCACAGAACCTTAACTGGCAAAAAATAGTTCAGATTCTAGATTGAGTGTTAGTATTGAGTTATTAGAGAGGGAGCAGGGAGTTCCCCAACTCTATCATGGAGGCTCCACCCTTTGCAAGAGCAAATGTGAAAACCATTTTAAAGTAAATTATGACTACAACGCATGTTTTAACTTGTAGTCTCTGACATTTAAAGGAGCGAAGGATGGACTGTTTGCCTTCATCAGTCGTGATCTCTAGATTATAAGGATAGGGAGGTCATGTTGGACCTGTATAGAACATTGACTGTGCCAAGCTGAAGTACTGTGCGCAGTCTGGCCATCACACTATAGGAAGGATATGATTGCACAGGAGGGGTTGCAAAGGAGATTTATCAGGATATTTCCTGGGGGAGTGAGCATTTCAGGTATGAAGAGAGGCTGGATGGGTTGGACTACAGAAGGCTAAGGGAGGACTTGATAGAGGTGCATGGGATTATGAGGAGCATGGACAGGGAGAATAGAAAACAGCCTCTCTTCTTAATTGAAGGGTCAATAATAAAGGGCATAATTTTAAAGTGAAAGGCAGAATGTTTAGAGGGAATTTGAAGAAACACCTTTTCACCCAGAGGGTGGTAGGGGTCTGGAATGCACTGCCTGGGAGGGTAGTAGAGATGTGAAACCTCACAACCTTTAAAAAGTACCTGTATCAAGTGGATGAGGACTTGAAGTGTCATATCATTCAAGGCTATGAGCCTAGTGCGGGAAAGTGGGACTAGTGTAAGGAGTGGTATAGTTTTGGTGGTACAGACTCAATGGACTGAAGGTCGTCTTATGTACTTATGATTCTGATTCTTTACCTCAATTAGGGTTATTGTGTACATTTTCTTTGGTCAAGTATGAATGCCCTCTGGGAGTTTTTCCACAGGGCTCATGCTCTAATTGTAGCATTATGAGAGTTGTAAGTCCAAGATTTCTGGAAAATGTTGTTCAATCCATTGGGGTGCCAGTCGGCAGTGGGCAGTGGGTGGTTTCTTTTCCAAGTTGAATGAAGCCAAGCTGCTTTCAGTTCCAGATCTATTCCAGAGGCTTAGGTCCCCAGACAAAATGATTATTGAAGACATCAAAGGAAACAAAATCAAATTCACTCAGTTGATTTGATTATGTGACTGAAATTGATATAATGGTTGATGTCTTTTGAAAGGTCATACTTTGAATTGTGGAAATTTGAGTTTGTTAGAAGGAAAATTGGCAAGTGAGAAGTTTGACAAACCAATTTTTTCCAATTCCAGGGTAGATTTGGTACGTTTTAGCAGCTCTCAGGTTAGTTGCTCTTTAAGTATGTAAACTCTGGTTTCTCGTGTTGAATGAATGTGAAGTTTATATAGATTTTTTAGTTGTTCTGAATGTATAACTTGTGAATCCGTTATGTCACTGCTCATGATGATGCACTATTTTAACAGGACAGTGGTGTTTTCCCAAGTAATGCAGAATGCATTATTCCACCACGGCTATGTTCCTTCAATGCCAAAATGGGTGATTGTTACTAAGTACATACCGTATTGAGTTAAATGAAGGTTTAGCTGCTCCTTGAACTGCAGTAGTATACCCTAGTGTTATTTCTCTCATTCGTAAGAAAGTGTGTATTCACACAACTATTAGTCACTGCATTACAGACGCGGCGGGAGTCATAGAGCCATAGAGTTATACAGCACAGAAACAGATTCTTAAGTCCACCTCATCCACACTGACCAGATATCCTAAATTGATCGTGTCCCATTTGCCAGCATTTGGCCCATATTGTGCTAAACCCTTCCTATTCATGTACCCATCCAGATGCCTATTAAATGTTTTAATTGTACTCACCTTCACCACTTCCTCTGGCAACTCATTCCATACACGCACCACCCTCTGTGTGAAAATGTTGCCCCTTAGGTTCCTTTTAAATCTCCCCCCCCCCACCTTAAACCTATGCCCTCTAGTTTTGGACTTCCCGACCTTGGGGAAAAGTCCTTGGCTATTCACCTCTCCATGCCCCTCATGATTTTATAAACCTCTATAATGCCACCTGTCAGTCTCTGAATCACCAGGGAAAATAGCCCCAGCCTGTTCAGTCTCTCCCTATTGTTCAAACCCTCCAACCCTGGCATCATCTTTGTAAAGCTTTTCTGAACCCTTTTAAGTTTAACAATCTTTCCTATAGAAGGACAACAAGAACTGTATGCAGTGTTCTAATAGTGGTCTCACCAATGTCCTGTACAGCCACAACATGACCCTCCCAACTCCTGTACTCAATGCACTGATCAATAAAGGCAACACCTTCTTCAGTAACCTGTCTACCTGTGACTCCACTTTCAAGGAACTATATACCTGCACCCCGATTTCTCTTTGTTTGGAAACCATCCCTAGGGCCCAAACATTAACTTTCTAAGTCCTATCCCGGTTTGTCTTTCCAAAATGCAACATCTCACATTTATCTAAATTAAACTATCTGCCGCTCCTGAGCCCAATGGCTCATTTGATGAAGGTCCCATTGCACTCTGAGATAACTGCCGTCACTGTCCACTACGCCTCCAATTTTGGTGTCATCTGCAAACTTACTAACCATTCCTCCTATATTCATATTCAAGTCATTTTATGTAAATGACAAAAAGCAGTGGACTCAGCACCAATCCTTGTGGCTGGTCACAGGCCTCCAGTCCGAAAAACAACCCTTTACCACCACATTCTGTCTCTTAACTTTCAGCCAATTTTGTATACAAATGGCTAGCTTCCCCTGGATTCCATGTGATCTCACCTTGCTAACCAAGGGGGAAGGCAGTGACCTGGTAGTATTATCACTGGACTATTAATCCAGAGACCCAGATACTGTTTTGAGGACCCAGGTTGAATCCTGCCACAGCAAATGGTGGAATCTGAATTCAATAAATATCTGGAATTAAGAGTCTAAAGATGACCATGAATCTGTTGCCGATTGTCAGAAAAACCCATTTGTTTCACTAATATCCTTTAGGGAAGGAAACTGTCATCCTTACCTGGTCTGGCCTACATGTGACTCCAGGCCCACAGCAATGTGGTTGACTCTTAACTGCCTTCTGGGAAATTAGGGATCGGCAATAAATGCTGCCTGCTCAGCAACGCGCCTCATTCCATGAAGAAAAAAATAAAGAAAAAAAATCACTCTACCATGCAGAACCCTGTCGAATGCCTTCCTGAAGTCCATATAGACAACGTCCACCGCTCTGCCTTCATCAATCTTCTTTGTCACCTGTTCGAAAAGACTCAATCAAGTTAGTGAAACACAATTTCCGACAAATAAAGCCATGTTGATTATCCTTAATCAGTCCTTACCTTTCCAAATGCATGTAAATCCTGTCCCTCAGAATCCCTTCCAGCAACCTACCTACCACTGATGTCAGGCGCACTGGTCTATAGTTCCCTGCTTTTTCTGAGTACTTTTCTTAAATAATATCACCACATTAGCCATCCTCTAGTCTTCCGGCACCTCGCTGCGGTTGTTGATGATACAAACATCTCAGCAAGGGATCCAGCAAACTCTTCCCTAGCTTCCCACAAAGTTCTGACATATACCTGATTAGGTCCTGAGGACGTATCTATCATTTTAAAATAATCAACACCTCTTCTGCAATACGGACACTTTTCAAGATATTTATTTTCCCAAGTGCCCTAGCTTCCATATCCTACTTCACAGTAAATACTGCCGTGAAATATTTGTTTAGTATCTTGCCCATCTCCTGTGGTTCCACACAAATATGGCCTTTCTGATCTTTAAGGGGGCCCTATTCTCTCTCGAGTTACTCTTTTGTCCTTAATATATTTCTAGAATCCCTTTGGATTCTCTTTAATCCTATTTGCCCAATCAACTCCATGTCCCCTTTTTTGCCCTCCTATGTGCTCCTACTGCCTTTATACTCCTCCAGGGATTCACTTCATCTTTCTTTCTTTTTTTAAAGTTTTTTTCTTTTATTTTTCTTATCCCTGGTGGGTTAGTCAGCAGCTTTGGCACAGCAATGCGAGTGGGTTGTGCACAGAGCAGCGGCAGCCTCTTGGTGCTCACAGGCAGTGGCGAACGCGGCTTCTCCTAGTGATTGGAGGTGGCGGCAACGGCAACAGGGATGCCTTCCTGGCATGCGGGGCCAACGGCAGCAAAGCTCCTCAGTGACCGGAGACAGTGGTGGTGGTGGCAGCGGTCTCTTGAAGAGACGACATCTGCAGCCGATACGGAACACTTGAAGCTGTGGTGGCCTGGCCTGGCAGCGGAGCCACTGTCTCCTGGTCACAGGGCAAGTGTGGGTTCAGCATGGGACTCAGTGGCGTCAGCGTGGTGGGCCCAGCAGTGAAGAACTGGCACCTAAAGAGTGGCGACTCCTACATTGGTGAGGCTGGCACAGGTGGAGGTGAGGTGGCAGAGGACTCTCTTTCAGTTACAAGAGGCTAGGTGCCAGTGTGGACTGAGTTGGTAGGAAAGTTACACTGAACATTTTGTTTCTTTATTTTTTTCCCTAAGAATTTGTACATAAGAATCTGTACCTAGGTATCTTTGTACATAAGATGGTGTCATAAGTGGCGACGTGAACTTTTCACTGTACTCATGTGAGTATATGTGACAATAAAGCTATCTCATTTAAAGCTAATACAATCCCAGCTGTCCATACCTGACTCATGCCTCCTTCTTTTTCTTGAGCATAGCCTCAATTTCTCCTGTCATCCAGTATTCTCTACACCTACCAGCCTTGCCCTTCGTGCTAACAGGAACATATTGTCTCTGAACTATCATTGTGTCAGTTTTGAAAGCCTTCCACTTTCCAGCCGCCCCCTTCACCTGCAAACAACCTACCACGATCAACTTTTGAAAGTTCCTGTCTAATACCGTCAAAATTGATCTCACTCCAATTTAGAACTGTAACTTTTAGATCAGGTCGATCGTTTTCCGTAACTATTTTAAAACGAAAAGAATAGTGATCACTTGCCCCAAAGTGCTCCTCCACTGACATCTCAGTCACTTGCCCTGCCTTATTTCCCAAGAGAAAGTCAAGTTTTGCTCCTCCTCTAGTAGGTATATCCATATATTGAATAAGAAAAGTTTCTTGTACACACTTAACAAATTCCTCTCCATCCAAGCCCTTAACATTATGACAGCCCCAATCTATTTTTGGAAAGTTAAAATGCCTTACCTTTATAATCCTATTATTCTTACAGATGTTGGAGATATCCTTATAGATTTGCTTCTCAATTTCCTTCTGACTACTGGGGGTATAGGACAATCCCAATAAGATGATCATCCCTTTCTTATTTCTCAGTTCCACCCATTATGACTACAGGACTCACAGCAAACAAGGTCCATTTCCTCAGCAAACAAGAGTCTACTTACTCAGTAAACAGAAAACAGAATCTATTTGGAGATAGCAAAAACTGCAGATGCTGGAGTCAGAGACACACAGTGTGGAGTTGGAGGAACACAGCAGGCCAGACAGCATCAAAGAAGCAGGAAAGTTGACATTTTGGGTTGGGACCCTTTTTCGGAAAATCAGCTGTGTTCCTCCAGCTTCACATTGTATTGTCGCATAGAATCTATTCACTCATCAATCAGCAGAGTCTATTCAGCAAACAGAATCTATTTCCTCAGCAAACAAAAATCATAATGTATTTACTCCTCAGAAGACTTGGACGATTCCACATGACGTTCCAAGAGAAGGGTCTGCAGGTGAACCCTGTTTTTGTACCTTCTTAGATGGTTTTCTGGAACTTTCTACAATTCTGACCATTCATAGAGAAACTCTGTTTGAAACAGAGGCAATCATTTTGATGGCTTGCTACTGTTAGTTTCTTTGTGTAGCAAGACCCAGTGCCTTTCTGTATGGGCCCTCTGTTTAGTGGTTAAGTTGTTGGGGATATGTCTGTCCAGGATATCAGTTGCCTTTTACATTACACTAATGTCATTAGCATCTGGCATCTGTGTTTGCACTCTGTCTGGTTTGTGGGTTTTGCGATTTCAGAGTTTTGACTTGGCCAATGTACCCAGCAACCCTTGCTATTTGGCCAAGTTAGCAATCTATCTGTGTTTTAGCAGCCAGGAGGCTGGTGCAAATTGCATCTGCAATATAATGCTTTACATTTAACTTCAAAACAAGAAAAAGTTATGGTCTTGGCTATCATCTTAATATATTTTGAGGGGGTTTGTTCTGGTCCATAACACCTTCATGATATCTCAAAGTGCTTTACAGCCAATGAAGTACTTTTGAAAGTCTAGTTACTGTTGTACCATTAGAAACACAGAAGCTAACTTGCTTACAGTAAAGTCCCACAAACAGCAATGTGGTACTGACCAGATAATCTTATACTAGTCGAGGGCTGTCAGTGTTGGCTGGAACACGATTAATAACTCCTCTGCTTTTCTTCAGAGAATGCCAAGGGATCTTTTACACCCACCTGAGGGAACAGACTGGGATGTCTACTTAAACTGGGTCACCCAAATGACAGTAGCTCAAATAGAGCAGGACTTCCTCAGCACTGCACTGGGATATCAACAAGGAGTTTTGAGCCCAAGGTCTGGAGGGCTACTTGAATTTGGAGCTACTTGAATCCAACACAAGAACCTTATCCACTTAGCTAAAGATGACACTGAAGACAAAGTATACAGAATTTGATGTTAACTGGCATCACTTATAATGAGGCAACAACAGAATTGGCTGCTTCATCCTGCACAATTTAGTTGGCTGTTTGGCTTTAATGGATATTCAGTTGAGTGCCCTGGAATTCCAGCCCCATACAAATCAAATACAATCCAGGAACAGCAGATAGATAGAAGAAAAGCCATGACATTTGTCTGCTCCTAATTAATTTTATTTCTCTTCCTTTTACCAAGTTGGAGTTTTCTTGTTCCTCTGCAAACCTCTTATGCCTTTGTCAATGAAATGCCACTGGGGAATCTGCATCTTGATGTGGTTCTTAGTTCTTCCTCAGTATGGGGCACACTCCTACAACACTTGGCACACGTTCCTCGTGCTCTGCTGCCCTGATGTCTTAAAGCAATTGTCAGAAATGAGTACATGCAAAAACTAAAGCGACTGCTAACAGCACTGACCCCTTTGGATTCTTGAGGGTTTCATGGGGTTTGAGGTCCACAGGACAAAGCCACATGGAGTAGATCAGGGCAAGAGGACCATCAACTGACTCCCTCTGCTGGCATTTCTCACTCTGCACTGCGCCTGTGATAATTCACTGTGCAGAGGGTCCTGGCCATGCATCCTGCCTCCTGCCACATGATGGTAAACCACATAGGAAGTAGCAAAACAAAGTAATATTGGCCAAAAATGAAAGAAAAATTTGCACATGTGCTAACTCAGATCACTAAATCAGTATCTACTTTTGGCATTGCTTACAAATGCCCTCTGGGATGGATAATACAAAATAGAATTGGCCAACTGAAATAGGTACTCTGCCAGATAAAGTTTCAGCTTGTACAGCACCCTGATGAATAATTAGGGCAACACCGTATTTACTGTCTGCTTTGTTACAATTGCGTATAACAGTGAAGAGTGTTAACAGTTGGACCAGTGATAAATTTATCATGGACCCTAAATAAAAGTAGGGAACGTAGGAAATGCAAGGAAAAGGGCAGGAAGACCTGCCGTAAGAGTTGCTGTTCTACTTGGCTCCAGAAAATGCCATGACCAAAAGCACCTTTTAGCATTCTCTGAACAAAGATTTAGAGATTTTAGAGAAATTCAGACATAACTCCTGCTTAACAGTTCCGATTTAGGGGTCTAGGAAGTCCAGTCCTACTTTGTTAACTGGTCAAATCTTTTGCGCCATGTATTCCAAAGGAAAGTGTGGACAGTCATCAGCTACCACCTATTTCCACCTCTGATAACATAAACCAATTTCAACCAACTTCAGCTGATCTGCTGCTGAAACCCTCACTGATGCATTTGTTGCTTCCAGACTCAAGCATTCTAATTAATCCCTGGCTGTTCTCCCTTGTAACCAAATCCCTCCAAGGCCTCATTGCCTCCCTGTCTCTGGAATCTCCTCCATCCCCACTACAATCCTTCGAGGTATATGTGCTCTTCTAATTCTGGCATCTTGTTTAATCACTTCACCTTTGATGGCCATGAATTTAATTGCTGGGGCCATAATCCCTGGCATTCCCTCCCTAAACGTCTCCTTAAGACATCCTTAAAACCTGCCTCTTCGACCAAGCCACCTGCCCAAACTTTGCTCGGTGTCTCATTATGTTTTATGATGTTGCTTGGAACATTTAGTTAAATTAGAGGTGCTATATAAATATAACATTGTTATTGTGGTTGGTTGGCTCGCCGAGCTGGTTTGTTGCTCTGCAGACGTTTCATTACCCTGCTGGGTAACATCATTAGTGCAGCCTCCAATGTGTTTTCCTGCCTGGTTTTTAAACTCTGGAGCCCATTGAGCTGGATTACCTCACTTCCAGTTTTCCTTCGTAGTGGAGTGTATGTGGGGTTGAGTTCTATGTGTTTGTTGATGGCTTTCTTTGTGGAGTACCAGGCTTCTAGAAATTCCCATGCCTGTCTCTGCTTTGCTTGTTTCAGGATTTTGGTGTTGTCCCAGTCAAATTGGTGGTTCTCTTTATCCATGTGGATGGAGATGAGTGAGTATTGGTCGTGTCTTTTTGCAGCCAATTGGCGTTCATGTATCCTTGTTGTTAATTTCCTTCCTGTTTGTCTATTGTTTTTCACCCAGCATTTTGTTCTAGGAGTGGGCAATTATCAATTTCATTTTACTTTTCATACTATTAGCAAACATGGTTGTAGGACTTCTCAATCACTTCTATAACTGTAACCATGCAGTATCTGGTGCAGATTTGAGAAAATGCTCAGGATAAATAATGGGACTCACTGGTAATATTTGACCTTCTCAGACAGAGTCAACAATCATGTTAGTTGTATGCTGCTGGCTGCAAGGATTGTCTTGATAGGCCAAATGGCCTTTCCTCATTCTGTGCTTTCTTGGTTCACTTGATAATGTTCCTACATTTTTACTTCAGGAGTAATTAAGCATAATAGCTCAACTAAAACATAAAATCCTCCTTCACCCCATTGCAACCAAGCACAAAACAATGCTGCAGCTGGATCCGAAATGAAAAACTAAGCAGACCAAAGTTCATATGGATGCACCACCTTTGCTGAAAATGTTTTAACACTCTTTCTGTTCTATCCGATTCAAATGCCACCAATTCCCAAACCACAATAAGTGTTCAGGCAGATGCAGGTATTCATGTTGAGCAGTCAGATAAATCTTGCCCCACCCAAACATCAAATAAACCATCTCTGAGCACACTTCACATTTAAAACCTGTTGGATTTGATACATCCCCGAGCCAGGCCTGGAGCTGCAAACTGCATCGAAAAGTGACAGTCGACTCTATTATGCTGTCTGAAAGCTTGCTGATTAAAAGTCAGCCTTCAAAATCCTTTCACCCCCAGAGACAGAGGAAAATCCCTCAGCAGTGAAATTAGTTTTAAAAATTCATGAACGACATAATCAGGAATAAATTGGTTTTGGCCGACCAGAGATAACAAGCAAAACATCGCAACAACTTTGTAGATGGTTTTTATAATAAAGAAGTTAATTGAATAACACTGACAGATTTTATAAGAGTGAATTTATTTAGCTTTTTCTCTCAGAGTCAACGTGTCTCTCCAACCTATTCTGTAAAGCAAAAAGTGCCTCTCTACTCCAGTCCAATGAATGTTGTACACTATGGAGTATGTGCAACTAAGAGGTCACATGAATGACCTATCCAGGGATTCCATGCAAAGCAACTCCAAAACCTGCTGCTGGCATTTGACTCACCTTCTGGGATTTCACATCTACTCAGGTCTCCAGTTTGTGCCTCTAGGCAGCTGAAAGGAGGAATGTAACATGTGGGAGATTCAGCAAAGGTGAGCAAATTGTTATGCCACTGCTCCACATTTTGACAAACACCATAGGGTGCATTGTTGCATTCCCTCCTTGGCCATTATGATCACCTTGGGGACGGACTGGGCAGGAAGATCTGGCAATGGACATCACATACACAAGCCATTGGAAAATTGGCAGTTTCTGTGTCCAGCTTGTGAGCATTCCCACTGCCCTTTCCTATCTGTGCTCCACCTGTGACACCATGTCT